>NC_136484.1:55166398-55206398 GCF_053919585.1 Euprymna scolopes | reverse complement strand
AAATATATTTTTAACTTTAATATTACGGACGGTCAGATATACAAGACCTCTCTTAGATATACTTGGATACGTTTTAAAATATCATTCAAAACTTTAGCATGATAGATCGACGGATATGTAGGACCCTATTTATATCTATATTGAAAACTGCTAAAAAAAAACTTTATCATTACAAACGGTCAGACATACAGTACATCTAGTATATATATATATATATATATATATATATATATATATATATATATATATATACTAGCAAAAATACCTGCGCTTCGTGGGGAACTTTATTGTATGCTCAAGTACTCGCTTGCAGTAAGTAGATGTTGTAAGAGCCGCACCAAATATGACCTTAACTTTTAACCTTGACCTTGAAACATTGTGTGCACCATCCCTAGGTCGGAGACTATCATCATGCAAGATTTGGTACTGATCGGTTCAGTGGTGTGGGCTATAGGAGAGTTGTACACACAGACACACAAACGCTACTACTTATATATATATATATATATATATATATATATATATATATATATATATATATATATACGTGCATACGTTTAAACTAATGTTATTACAAACTTTGACACGACATGCAGAGGCTCTCGTAGATATACGTGATCATCTACAAAATTATATTTCAAAAGTTAGTTTTACAGTGCGTTCGACATGCCGGACCTCTCTTAGATTCACTTGTATATGTCTAAAAATGTTATTTTAGCCTTTAGCTGAAACACAGACGGATATGCGGGACCTCTCCTAGGTATACGCTGAAACTGCCTACAGAATATCATTTAAAACTTTTGCATGATAGACCTATTGACATTTGAAACATCTTGAAAATATATGTTGATACGTTAGAAGAATGCTGTTTCAAACTTTACTAATAACAAACTGACTCACGTTTAGACATCAGAGATTACGTGGGCACGTGTAATAATGCTGTTTCAAACTTTAGCATGCCAAATCGATGGACGGAACATCTCAGATATAGACGTGAATACGTTTTTAAATTCTATTTAAAACATTAGCATGACAGATAGAAGATTTGCATGACACCTTGTATTGAAGTGTGTGTGTGTGTGTGTGTGTGTGTGTGTGTGTGTGTGTGTGTGTGTGTGTGTGTGTGTGTGAAACGGTACTAACCCTATTTGGGTTTAATCGGCTTCCTCCAAAGGATGAAGTTCTATGGGAGTATGAAATTCACAAGCGATCCCCGTTAGGCGAGATGACGTTTCGAACTTGTTAGAAAATATTACAATAATGAATTGTTTGATGTTTTAATAAAAATCAAAAGTACTATGGATGGAACTAACAGGATTTTAACCTGGCACAATCAGCATCGCTGACCATTTCATTTCCACCACCTCTGTTGTTGCGATAAAGTGTCCCTGTGTTTACTTTCGGCATCCTTGTAGCTCTCGTGCTCTTTACTCTGGTCTTTAGTTCTGAAATACCATCAGCGATTTTTTCAGACAAAAGCGGAAGAATTGCTGTTTTCTAGGTCGGAATCTATCCATCCCATACTTACCGTTGGCTAGATTTAGAATTTGATATAGTATTTTTTTATTTACGGAGTAGAACGATAAAATTGTCGCCCTAAAGAAAACAACACTACAGCTTTATTTTTAAACTTTTATTTAAAAAATCAATTCAGGTAACTTGATTATGTAGTAGAGCTGACATCTATTCAATGTAGCCGCCTTCAGTCTCAATCACCGCCTCGACTGGGAGCATGCTTTTTCAACAAGCGAAAACGGAAGCTTGGTGAATTCTCGATAGATGGGGGCAATCAGACTGACGTTGATGTTGTGGGAGATCATGTTGGTGATGTTCTCGACGTATTGCGAAACGAAATAGTACTGCAGGTTCAGGTCGAGGAGGAGAGGCGCCAGTGAGTGAAGGATGCAAAGTCGTAGCACTCCTTCTGAAATCAAGCCTAAGTTCCTTCGGACTTATGGGCTGCTACACCTATGGTCTGTCAGCGGCCACTTGATCACCAGCAAAATCTAGGTACACTTTGGTGCTGACTTTCAAGCCGACTTCCAAGATGTGAGGTGGAATAACGTGGCCCTCATTAGAAACCACACCAAAAATCATAACAGTGGGTCGTCCGATGCGTTTATCTGTGCCCTCTAGGATTGAACAATCTGGATTTGCAGTCTTGTTTTCATAACTTGAATTCGTAGAGAGCATGAGTTGTACAGCGGCGCATCTCCGATCTCACTGGTTGAACATTATGTCACTTTCAGACATGATAGAAGGTACCTATCAATCTTGGGATTTTTTCACAACTGGCCAAATGCAACAACAAAAAAGAAAACCAGTTTTCATCAAACGGAAATGGAATCATGTCTTTTCTAGGGCAACAATTTTATCGTTCCACTCTGTATTTATGTCTTTAGCTCCTTACATCAAGTAGTATTATATCTTGTCTGAAGCTATTTCCATTAAAAAAAAAACATCGTACTCTTTTTCTTTAGCTTTGTTTAATTATAAGTTTTTGCTTTGTTTTACGGCATATCAACCCTTTAAAAGTTATTTAATGTTAGGTCAAATCATTTTACTAAAAGATTTTTTACACTTCAAATTCCTAATTTCTTCGTATTGCTTCACACTGTAAACGCATGCTTTGTTTACGATTGGTTGGCAGATTAATTTGTTTATTGGGCGCATATTTTGTAAATAGCCTGTAAACGATAGATTATATTTTATCCATGGCTGCAACTCTGGCATGTTTTAGTACATTGAGCCAAGGTATAATCGTAACTTAGAGGTGACTCTACATTCCCCAAGATGCACTTTAAGGGCTATTTCATGTAGTGTGTGTTTTAATGCCATATCAGTCCTTACCGAATCAAATATCTATAGGAAAGGATCCATTGTACGCGATTAATTGAACACAAAGTAGTATTTCACTCGAGGGTTTTCAGACCATATTTTTTGAAAGATATTAATGTTATTAAAAAAAAAGAGTTACGCCTCCTTTTCTTCAAAAATAATTATCTGTTATTCATTAGGACAATGAATTACCTCCCTTGAATTCTCAAATAGTCCTATTTGATTGGCTAAGACAATCCTCCTTGATCAATCAACAGGCACTAAATTTGACGAGTTGGGCACAAAAATCTTTTATCCGTCCTATTTTTTAAAGCTCTCTTTGACAAGAGATGATTTCATAAAAAGCTCGCTCACTTCTTTTGAATGTTATCCCGACCAGTCAACACTTAAAGAACCTTCAATTGATTTTGTACCTAACGCCTTCGAAGGAACCATTTATTTCAGGTTTAATATACACACATTGTTTTTGGTCCACATTAAAACCGCAAAAATACAACTGGTTTTGCAACAGATATTTACTGTATATATTTAATAAAGAATCGTTATAATGGTGAAAAAAAAATGGTGAAAAAAGATCCGATGGAATTTAAATTGGTCATAGCCGATTCCATGTGCCGTTGCGATATCGATTAGTTGTTATTTATTTTTTCTAAAATCCGATTGCTGCATCGGAAAGGCCAGTTAAAAATACATAATATACTTTGTTATTTTCTTTAATTTAATCCCTTTTTTAGAATTTATTAGACAAAATTTAACTTTTATTTTACCGTGCCAATAAATATGATCATCACTGTATATATATATATATATATATATATATATATATATATATATATATATATATATACCTATATATATATATATATATATATATATATATATATATATATATATATATATATATACTAGCATTTCAGCCCGGCGTTGCCCGGGTGTTTAGAGATGTGTGTTGAGCAAAAAAAAAAAATGTTTAAAAGGGGTCAATTTTTTTTTAACTTTGACCCCTATTATAAACCCTTAAAACTTATTTTGGGGGCTCAAATTAAGTTAAGTTAGATCCCTGTCCAAGGAATCTATATCAAAACTTTCAAGTGTTTAGACCCAAAATTAGCGGAGGAGTTTGGTATAGTTCTCAAAGGTCAAATCGTTGAACTTTGACCTCTTAACAGCCAAATTTCTGGCCGAAAACGGATTACAAAGATTTCTCCAAATCTCAGTACCCTGTATATAAAACTTCGAGTATGTAGACTGAAAATTGACAGAGTTATTGCGTAGGGAAATGTACACGGACGCACACACAGACAGACAGACACGTTCACTTATATATATATATATATATATATATATATATATATATATATATATATATATATGTATGTGTGTGTGTGTGTGTGTGTGTGTGTGTGTGTGTGTGTGTGTGTGTGTGTGTGTGTGTGTGTGTGTGTGTGTGTGTGAATGTTGGGTGGATTAATCGAAATCGAAATATGGTACCGGAATAACCGGAACTTTTGGGGGTATCGGAATCTGAAAATTTCGTGCCTAATTTCCGATATCAAAAACGATTAATGTATATGTGTAGTTTTTTTAAACTTCCTTTTCCATTACTGGTACTAATGATAAAATGATGACTGGGTATTAATTTTAAACTTCCAGTAAAATTAAAATCTATATGTTCCTGCATAAATGTATTTTTTTTTTTTTACCTTTATGAAAATATATGCACATATTACATATATTTTTGCAGTAATCTAAGAAAAAAAGAACAAACTCAATAATTAAATATTTATTCGTTTTAAAATAATCAGAATCGGAATCGGTAATTGTATCGGAATATTGGAATCTTCCTATCACTCATATATGCATGGATATATGCATGCATGCATGCATGTATGTATGTATGTATGTATGTATGTATGTCATGCCATGTCATGTCATATGCTACTGGTACCATGTAACCCAGTACTACCTGCCTCATGGTCAGGTCACCGGCAACTAAACTGGTTCCCCCACCAGGCTCGTTTGATGAGGAGGGTGAGTAGTCTCCCTGAAGGATTAAAAACAAGACCTTTCCAAGGGCGAATGAACCCTTTTTCGGAGTCAACGGCCAACTAGCACCGTGTGTGTGTGTGTATGTATGTGTGTGTTGGGGTGGAGAGGGCTCCCGTAAGCCGTGGTGAAAGCAACCTTTCTAGCAGAAGCAAATTTAAACATTAATTTAAAAAAACATAAAGCGGGAGACCAGTACCTGCATTAAGCTGGTCTGCAGTTTAACTTGTTGCTGGCTATCTTGCTCTTGCTTGTTCATGGATCTCAGCATTTTGAACCGAGAGAGAGACTTAGCTGTCGTACAAAGCTAAGACTCTGTAACATCATCTGTGTATAGATACTCCCTCAGACATTTGTCTATAAAAATGGTACTGTGGCAATGGAAAAGTTGTGACGTGTGGAGGCTTGAAATGCTGGAAGCATGTAATAATTGATCTCAATGACCGTCTTCAGTGCCATGCCTGCTTGAGCATGTGAATTCACCGGTAGGACTAAAAAAAAAGTCATTTTTGGGCTCATGGACTTTAAGTGTCTGAGGGAGTGGGACTCGTCTGACAAGACGTTGCAATCACCATGTATATATGTAAGTACGTATGAATGAATCATAATAGTACATGCGTATTAATGATAGAATCAGGAAAAATGGCTGAATATAATACTATTGAACAGGGACCAGATTCATATAATATAACATCCTCCATGATCAAATCTATTTTGACATGAAACCAAATCCCCATGTAAAATAACATGTATTAATAGATAAGTCATTTTACACTTTTCTGAACCAAATCCTGTGCACACACATTTTCCCATATTTTCTCTCAACTGTTACCACGTCGACTCTCACAAATATTATATCATGATGTTACTTTCTTCTGAGATATTTTCTTAGGCATAAACTTCAAATATCCATTCACGTTAAATAAATACTATTTTATTGGGCAGGTGCGATCAAAGATTAATATTAAGGATCGGTACGATCAGATTTTTTAAAATTACATTTTCACCCCAAACAAGGCAGAGTGCCACTTCGATGTAGAGGGTTACTACAGGGATATGAGTTGCAGGAATGCTATGTAGGGAGTTGACCAACTCGAGATGTCTGTTCACATTAAACTTGAACTTCCGGATGCCAGTTCAGTTAGGAAAGCAGGAAACTGGAAGAGAATTCCAAAGTCTAGCAGTTTTGAGGAAGAAACTATTAGAGTAGAAGGCTTTCTTACATCTAGGGATCTCTACTGTGTAGGGGTGGGATTTTGCTGCTTCTCGCGTGTGTTTGAAGTATTTATGTCGAGGGAGTACAAGGGCCAGTAGTTCGTCGGAGCATCCGTCATTAAAATACTTGTAAAAGAAAAACAAGCAGAGGGATAGTGGTTGAAGCTTAAGTGACAGTGCAGGACCTATCAGGTTGGTGACTCTCTTTTGAATCATGTCCAGGAGCGAGAGACTAGTAGCAGATCATACATGGGCGAATGGTGGCCTTGTAGAGGTGCAGGATACTTTTAAGCGTAAGTAACTTTCTAGCACGGTAGAAAGAGCCCACCGTCTTCGCGGCAAATATAAGTATTGTGAAAAAAGGAATTAAATTCTACTTTTCTTAATTACTTATTATATCTGACGGCACTGATGTAATAGCTAAAAACGCTGAAACGGTCATGATCTTCTAAGCAGTTTATACTATACACACATGCCTGTGTTTATTTATTTCCGATTATATATATAATCTTAGTCATTGCTTTATTTTGGTTTAATATTTCAACAAATGCTTTACAGATGACAATCATTTTTAGGGGATTTTCTCTGATTGTCAGATTTTTATTCTAACATTTCCTAATAATAATAATAATAATAATAATAATAATAATTATTATTATTATTATTATTATTATTATTATTATTATACAATGAATTACAAAGGACATATTATCATAGTATAGTTATATATATATATACACATATATAATAATGCATATATATACACACATATATATACACACACATACGTACTTATACGCATGTACATATACACACATACATATACAAATAAAAACATATATGAATTTCCACACGCGCACATATACATACACACACATGTGAGTAAATAATAATAATTATTATTATTATCTATATATTATAGTGTAATTCGCTTCGACCGTTATCATCCTGATATCCTTTAAAAGGAAAATATAATGTTCCAAATGACTAATAAAACAAAATAATGGTGTCGCTGGTTAAAGAAAACTCTATCTACATTTTGATTAATATATAAATTTATAATCGCTCTTTATCAGTTAAAATCATTAAAATCACGTCTGATTAATTGTAAGAAACATGTTTTGTTTTTGCAACTATTTTATTTAATGTAACAAAGTTTTGAACATTTCAATAATGCTCTGGAAAAGCCACTTGACATTACAATAATGCCCTGGAAAGGTCACCTCTGATTAATTACAAAAATGCACAGGAAAAATTGCTTTGCTTAATTACAAAGATGTCCTAGAAGAGTCACTTCTGCTTAGTTGTAAGAAAAAATTTCTGATTATATTCTTATAACTATCAGTGTTTGATTCTTTTCAATTTGATCCGAGTGTTATATGAAGACTGCGGTTTTGTTTAAATGATCAGAGTTGTTAACAGAACTTTCATGGTTGTTGTATCTTTCTTTAAAAGAAAGACACAGATTCCTAGATAGTACTTGCTTTTGATCTTTTTTGGTTGTAATTATAGCTTGGTAAACTACGGAAGTTAATAAACATTTCTGCTGTAGTGAACATTAATGCAGTTACGTCACATGTTTTGAGATTAATATTATTATTTAATATTTTATTGTTGTGTGTGTGTGTGTGTGTGTTTGTGTGTGTGTGTTGTTTTTACAACTGCAGCTTAATCTAAGAGTATTTCTATTGAAAATTTTGTGGAGCACATTTAATTATATCTATTTTTTCATTAAAGCATCAGCAACAGAGCGCGTTTAGAGGTGTGCAGATAATGGCTTTTTCTAATTATATTCCATTTAACTATTGATGTTTGATTCTTTTCAGTTATGTCCCTGTGATATATGGAGAGTTTATTTGGGAGGAAAAGAAGGTTGATTATATTTAGCAATATTTTACCTAGGATGATCTTAACCTGAAATTTGGGTCGTAGCATTAGAATTTTTTACCATTGTTGTATTCCCGTGACAGGGTGTATATAAGCTGTACATATATACATGTGTATTTAACGAGTGTCTTATTAAATCTGTGTCTGTTCTTCATACAAGCATCTATGTGTGATCGCCTGGTTTTCAAAATGTCACAAAACAACTTATCTGGTGTATGTTCACAGATAACGACAAATAAGGAACGGAATAAACACCTTTGTCTCTTGCCAGACAAAGGAAGACATACCTTCACAAAAGGGACGATAACCATTCTATGGGTTTACAACATTCAGCCAATTAGGGAACTACTTGGCCCATTCTTGATCTTGTCGGAAAGCTGCAACGAAAATTCAACCACGAACAACAAATCTTGGGTTTATTTTCTGTAACCTTTATTCCAGAATGATGTTCCAATCTTAGAAAGGTTGAACGCTGATACAGCCCTGTCTCCATCTTAGTTACCGATCTTGTCCCTGCTGGGTGCCATCCTGTCTCTCGACCGTCTCTCTCGGCCGCCCGTTAGAGATCCAACTCACTAGATAACTTTCTAAGGTGTCTCTAAACTTGTTACGTCATGTATCTACGTAACCAAAAATCATTGCCTGGTCTTTTAGTTACGTATCTTTGTTTATTCAAACCAAACAATCCAATCCGATATTAATAAACATCCTTCTAAACGTTATATTGTATTACAATATATTTATGGCTTAATTATTTTTCCATTAAATTCCAGTCCTATTTCAAAACATTCTTCCGTGATCAAAACACTTTGTTATTTCTATAACATTGTCACTAGTTCAAATGGCGGTCAGTTACCACTCTCCCCGGGACATGCGATGTTGCCCGGTCATAAAATAATACCATAAGATTAATACTGCCATCTGCATTCCTCTATGCATGATTAATACAAAATTAAATATTAGTCAGGACAAGATATAAAAATGAATTAAATCGATCGGAAGTTAAGTTTTATGTTTTTAAACCTGAACCAAATGGCCTAAATTATTGACGAAACATACTCTCTATCTACCTTTGTAATGAAAGTTATTGCTGTCAATTGCATGGGAGAAAATCTGAAATAATATATGTGCGTGTGTGTAAAAAAATGTATGCATATATATTCATTTTCTTCGATAATCAGTTTAGTTAACTTCGATTATACACCTAAAGATACATGCCGCATAAAATGCAACTGGTGACGTTTCGAATTTAATTTTTTACAATTTCCTATTGACTTCATGTATGTATCTCTTCTAACTGGGAACCACAAAGTAAACCAACATCAAAATACCCTTAATACCACCATCTTGAAAACAAGCTCCCACATAAGAAAAATAACAGGAATAATCGTTCCTCTCCGACAACGAGTCAATCAACAGTCATAACTGAAAACGTACGGCAATTCTGCGAGTTCATATGTGAACATGTGTGTGGGGATAAAACGTCGGAACCTTTTAGAATTTCACAGGGACCAAATAAGAATTTCCAGAACACCAAGAAAAGGAGAAAACAAAAAAAAAATGGATGACATGTGGTTTTGTTTTGTTTTATATATTTTTGTTTGTCTGCTTGCTTGTTTTTGTTTTGTCTTTTTGGGGGTTTTGCTTTTTCTAAGTTCTTGGTTTCGGGAGACAGTTTCAAATATCGCTAGATAGAGTACAAAATAGACTTCGTGGCTTAGTGGGGGATGCCCTTTTCTCTACCCTGCAACCTCTCTCCCACAGAAGAGACGTTGCGAGCCTATCCTCGTTTTATCGTTATTTCCATGGCAAGTGCTCGTCTGAACTCCAATCGCTGCCCCCCCTCGCCAATCTTTCACGAAAAACACCCGTCTAGCTTAATCCACTATGAAGAATTTCCCCCACTCTTTATCTGTGCCTAAATCAAAACGTAGATTCCATGAACAAAGCTTCTTTCTTAGAACTGCACGCCTGTGGAACTCTGTTCCATCTGCCTGTTTCCCACCTGACTACAACTTGGATGCCTTCAGGTCCAACATTAACAAATTCCTAATGAACCGCGCCCTTAAGTAAACACTTCATCAAATCTCCACACTAACGTACTGTACTTCCGATAACCCTTATCCCTGAGTGGCTTCCGGGCCTTGATAAAGTGGTGACCACCGTGTAAAAAAAAAAAAGAAAAGATAGACCGATATGAAAGAGTTGGGCAAAATGCAAATCGTTTCTAGTGCTTACCGATATATAAATGGTGTTAAAGATTTTACACGTTACTTTGAAGTAATATATTTTTAGAGTTTTTATGTATGATTGACAGGTTTAGCTTCACCTTAACCCCATGGACGTATCTGATTGTTTGAATCCAGTCATCTGACATAGAAGGTTTGTAAGTTAGCGCAGTTAAAACATACTCCGAGTTCACAAGGTAAGCGTTGATGGTAAGACGATGTTGAGTGTACTTGATGTTGAGTGTACTCGATTTTGTGTTTGACTCGGTGTTGTCTGTGCCGACACAGCGCAGCCTCTAGTAATAAATATTGATTAAAGATTTTTGCGAGCAAATTTCTCATACTGCTTAAAGGAATGATCACACCAGAAACAAATCATATTTAATAGAAAATGCATCCATAAAACGAGAAATGATCCAAAAGTAATGCTTCCTATTTTTTATTCTGCCCGAATAAATCAGAGGGGATTGCAAATTGTTATGATGACTGAACTTATGCATTCATGACCTGAAAGATTCATCTCTCTGTTGCAGATATTGTCGGTGAGTGACTCCAAGAAAGCAACTCTTGCCATAGGCGTGCGTCAGAAACAGAAAGGCGTAATTGAATTCCTGGCAAAATTGCATTGAGTCTGTTGGTGACTATTAAGAAAAATAAATTCTCGAGCACAAAAGCTGCTCATTTTAATTGTACTACTCCCGTCTTCCTAGTTCTTTAATTGATTAGTTTAACAAAAAAAAATAGGAGGTTTACTTTTGGAATGATCCTTTATAAATGAAAGTATGTAGTTAATGTTAGAATTGTCTTCTTCTCCTTCTTTGTGAACTTCAGATACTTGCGTGAGAGAACGTGTCCAATCCATATCGTCGAGATCGATTGAGAGGCGAACAACATATGATCCATCAATGACTACACAACACACATCAGAATAAACATAGAAGTATGCTTAATATCTTGTATGTTTTAAATATCATATTGACTGAAACGTTGTGAAAATGACAGCCAATATGGGAATAGCAGTCGTAAGGATCCAAATAATGGCAATGTGCATTTTATCATTTTTCTCTGTCACTATCTCTGTCTTTCTGTCTGTTTGTTTGTCTGTTTGTCTCTCTCTCTCTCTCTCTCTCTCTCTCTCTCTCTCTCTCTCTCTCTCTCTCTCTCTGCGTACGCGTAATATATACATATATATGGTTACATAATATGTATATATATATATTTATTGTTGTAATATATCTCTTGTTATGATACAATATATATATATATATATATATATATATATATATATATATATATATATATTGTTGCAACATATATTGCTATGCATTGTTATACAGAGTGGAACGATAAAATCGTTGCCCTAGAAGAGACGACATGATTCCATTTCTGTTTGATGAAAACTGGTTTTCCTTTTTGTTGAAGACCATTTACTAGTTGACCAGTTGTGTACAAATCCCAAGAGCGATAGGAGCCTTCTATGTCTGAAAGTGACACAATGTTTAACTAGCGAGATCGGAGTTGCGTCGCTGTACAACTCAAGCTCTCTTCCGATCCAAGTTATGACAACAGGACCATTGCCAGCACTCTCAAAATGCATCGCAGTATTGCTACAAATAACAAGGATGTGTCAAAGGCAGGACAAAGTTTCCGGCCACGGTTATGGTCTTTGGCGTGCTTTCAAGTGAGGGCCACATCATGTCACTTCACACCTTCGAAGTCGGCTTTAAAGTCAACACCAACGTGTATCTGGATGTGCTAAACAGTGTGGTTATCCCTTGGTGCAATTACGTGGCCACTTGCAGACACTGGGTGTGGCAGCAAGACTTGGCGCTGACCCACAAATCCAAATTTGACCCATGGTTAGCTTCAGGAGTGTTACGACTTTGTAACCTTCTCTCACTGGTGCTACTTATCCCCCCAACCTGAACCTTCTGGGCTACTTCGTTTTGTCATACATTGAGAACATCACCAACAAGATCTCCCACAACACCAATACTAGTCTGATCGCCGCCACCCGCTGAGTATTAGCTGAGCTCATGCTGGCGCTTGTGGAAAAGGTATGCTTCCAGTTCCGGGCCTGTATCGAGGCGGTGATTGAGGCTACATTGAATAGATGTCCACTCTACTACATGATCGAGTTACCTGAATTGAAACTGATTTTTGAATAAAAGTTTTAAAATAAAGGTGTAGCGGTTTTTTTTTTTCTTTAGGGTGACTACTTTATCGGTCTACCCTGGATGGATAGAGAGATAGATGCTGTAAACAAAAATAGTAATCATTATAGGAAAACATGTTTAAAAAGTAAATAGTTATCTATATTATTAATAAAATTATAAATGTTTATTTATATGTGTGTGTATATATACCGATGAAGCTAACGAACGGATGCACCGAATTGAAAAGTTATTTTTTTCCCTGAAAGGTTTGAGTCCTTAGATTGTCCTTATCTATATATGGTTCGTAACGAACAATGCTGAGTCACACAAAAAGCCTGAAATAAGGGTTTGGGGGCCGCTTCGTGCCATGTTGAAAATGTTATTTATCCATGTCAACAGAATTTAGCATTGTCTGTATACAGTTGCGGTAATATCTTTCGGCATAGGAACAGGACTTGTGGTGCAATGGATAACGCGCATGACTACGGATCAGAAGTACTGGCAAGTTCGTAATAATTTTGATCATCATTTTATCAAACGTTTACTCATTATCCTTACCCTTAGTTAGGGTATTTTTGTTTCCCATACTCCGAGTTCACAAGGTAAGCGTTGATGGTAAGACGATGTTGAGTGTACTTGATGTTGAGTGTACTCGATTTTGTGTTTGACTCGGTGTTGTCTGTGCCGCCACCACAGCGCAGCCTCTAGTAATAAATATTGATGTTCTGTTCTTTTGTATTTGTATTTATTTCTTGCATATTTTAATAGTAATAAAATGAATGGGTTTTTAAACTTTAATTTCACAATCCACGTTTCATTTGATAAACACTTACGTTTTATAAAATATGTGTAGATGATGCTGATAATTATGATGATGACTATTATTATTTATTTTAAGGCAAACCACCTTTACGTACTTACACCAATGCATTTATAATGAACGAAAAAATTATTATTATGTTTCTCGTGAAAGTTTGGTAAGTAGGGGCATATATTGGAGCTCAGACGAGCACTTGCCAAATAGCGATAAAGCAGAGACAGGCTAGCAACGTCTCTTCTGTGGGAAAGATATTGCAGGGAAGAGAAAAAGGACATCTCCCACTAAGCTACCAAGTTTATTTTGAACTAATTCAAGGCAGGATAAGATGTTTCTAGCAGCTCCTGTCCAGATGTGGAAACAGTACTCCATCCTTTGACGTACTTGACTATTATACAGGTAGAGAATTGCATCAGCAGTGAAATATCTACTGGAGAGGTAGAATAACTTCACCATTTTCCAATCGACCTTCGAATGTGTATTAATCTCCGAGTCCAGCGCTAAATAAAAGGGCCCAACAATATTTTTCGGACACTAGTATTCAACTTTCCGAGTACCATAGAATGGCGAAATTCCTTTAATAGAATAGCATAAACATCTAAAGACAATACCTGTAATAAAAATGGAAGAAACTCGATTAGGTAAAAAAAATATTTAATTTTCATCATTTTCTACAAAACACACGCGACATTATTTTTTTCGAACATCGTTGGAAAAACTGTTAATAGCCCGTAATATCACCTTTCTTCTCAACTTTTATCAATCTCTCTTTATAATGATCAATCATATTCACAATAACTTCTCTACGTGTTTCTATTAGTTGCTTTTTGGCATCTAGTATTCGTTTCCAAAGTTGAGCCTCTTTCGTTATTTCAGGTCCATCATAGACAAGTTGCGCAAGCATTTCCCAAACATTTTCCATTTAATTTAGATCTGGGCTTTTTGCAGGCCATTCCAAAGTAGTCATATTCACTTTAGCCATCCATTCTTTTATGAGTTTTGACACATGGATGCTGCAATTGTCTTGCTGTAGAACGAAATCATTCCCCATCTCTCTTCTTATCCTTGGTAGGGCCTTCCTGTTCAACTGTTTATAGCTTTCGCTGTTCTGTCGTCCTTTCAGCCACTCCAACAATATATTTCTACATATTTGTAGAAAAGATCATACCCCAAACCATAACCCCTCCTCCTCCCATCTGTCGTTTGTTCAGTACAACAGGCTCACCCCTTCTCGAGCAAGTACACCATCCATCAGGCCCATCAAACGCTTCTCATCAGTAAATATAACCTTCTTAAAGTCAACATGCTTTATTAACCACCTTTTAGCACTCTCCAGTCTTACTCCTTTGTGTTTTTGTTTGTTTTTTTTTTGTTAATGTAATTTTTTTCTTAGCCGTCGCATACTTCAAACCAATCCTATGCAGCGTTCTTTGTACTGTTCGGACGTTTACATCCAATTCATATTTCTCCTTCACTTTTCTTGATGTAATTTTTTCTCCAGATGCCAACAGCTGTGTCACAGCCCTCTTCATTCTCCTTTCAGTCCTCTTGCCAATTGATCTTTTCCGCCCTCTCTTCTTTCTCTGCTCAGAGTTTGTCTTCACCATGGCAATCCTTCTGGTGCTGAGGCCATCTTCCCGCTTCTTCCGTACCAAACAAACGACTTGTTTTAAATGCATTTTACCTCATTAAACTTAATTGTTTTGCCAGTAGAATAAAACAGATAATTGATTCTAATGATGACAGCTAAGTGCACAAGCAGAAAATTTGCAGACAGCAACATATACATGAACATAGCTCTTAATAAAACAGGATATTTTGTCACGTCTGAAAAATAGTATCGCGCAAGTTTTCGCCAAAATTACAAAAAACTCAAAATTATCAAAGCCAAACTAAAAGAATGATTACACTAGTAGTGGATTTTCACTCCTCAACTACCTACTTACAATCTCAAAAGTTTTTGGCACTAGTAACCACTTTGAAGTACTTTTTTCAAAGTGTCCGGAAAATATTGTCGGGCCCTTGTAAGTGCTAAATTTTTAAATTTCTTTTATTTTATTCAAAAGTAATTCTTATTAAAACTTATCTTTCATTAAAATTAAATCAAATAATGTGTCTTTTACCATTGTAAAATACAAAATTTATCTTGATATTATCGCTTCATTTATTGCGGAGATTAATTAATCGTACATATCGAAAAATATGTTACTAAATCTGTTCTGTGTCTTCATGTATAGCAGTAAATATTGCTCAGAGTGAAAACTCCTCCCACTTCCTCTCAATATAACTAAGTAGAAATAACATATCCCACCGGATTAAGTATGTTTTCGGTGAACGTGATTAAAAATACATTTTATAAACTATGTGCCAATGGGCGTCGGTTATTTATCACTAAACAGACTCAATACTGAATCTTGCATGAGACTACATATTTGATATTTACATATGAATATATTAGACTAGCAGAGAGATACAACGTTGCCTGGAATTGAATTATGATCAACGAATGTTTCACACTCCCAATACTTTTATTGTAATCAAAATCGGTGAAATCGCCCATTCGTCAATCAAATTGATTAATTGCCTGCTTTAGTCGGGACTCCACAGCAGTGCACCAGATAAAGCTTGCATGTATTCCCACAGTCACTTAGTCCATAATACATTATAGTTTACATTGCACTATAGACAATCTACACTTTATTTAATTGCATTATTTTTATATAATTGTTTTAATTAAAGTTTAAAACGCAAAAGTCAGGTATCATAGTTCCAGTGTTCTCTAAATAGAAATATTTATTTAAACGTCTCCCCTGTCTTATCAAAGAACCTACTGCTGATTTTATACACACGACCCTTCTGCTTTTGTGGTGATAAAACTTCTCAAATGCACGTGTGATGATAGGCTGTATAAAAGTGCTAATTTTTATCAATATCAGATTGTTCCTTCTTTAACGGGATTTTTTCGATTATCGATTTTCCATACTTATCGGAGGTATTCTGATACAAAACTTAGCTAATAACACTTTCAGACACAAAAAGTACATTTGTGTGAAATAGTTTTAAAAATCAGTCCAGCCGTTTTCAAGTCCATAGAAAACTCTTTTCTCTCTCTCTCTCTCTCTCTCTCTCTCTCTCTCTCTCTCTCTCTCTCTCTCTCTCTCTCCCTCTCTCTCTCTCTCTCTCTCTCTCACACACACGCACGCACACACACATAAAATGTGCTTTTTTTATTTTTTACCGTAAATATTCATGGAAACCGGTTTTTATTAACAGTGGACTTGTCACGTGGTAATCTTTTTAGCTGAACTCTTATTTTTACGTGCTTTTCTCTACTGAAGTAATCAATCTAATCCTCTTTCTCTCATCTCACCCATAATCTCAGAACCCTTTCTCTATCTATCTATCTATCTATCTATCTATCTATCTGATACACATACACACGTAAAAATACACATGCACATACAAACATACACACACATACAAACATACACATACATACATATTATCTCGTTCTCGAGTTTTCACTCATTTCTTTTCTACTTCCTTCTCCCATATCTATCTCACCCCCTTTTGGCTCTGACTCTCAATTTAGCTCTTTTTATATGTTTGAGGGGAATTCCCAAAGTAATACCTCCTATTTGTATTCCCCCCAATGGATCAAATTGAATTACAAAATGTTGTGTTATGATGACTGTACTTACGCATTTATGACCTGAAAGTTTCATCTTTATATTGCTGATATTGGCGATGTGAGACTCTAAGAAAACAACTTCTCACATAGACGTGCGTCAGAAGCAGAGATGCGTCATTGAACTTCTGGCAAATGTGCATTTGGAATGATAGTGACTATGTAGAAAGATAAATTCTAGGTCACAAAAAATGGCTCATTTTAATGGTACCGCTCCCGTCTTTGTTGATCTTCAATGTTTTGGGTTAAAATTTAGAGGCTTTACTTTTTAAAATACCCTTTTATTTATTTCTTATTTCTATTTCCTGCGTTCTATTTCTATTTCTCAGTCCTTTTCTTATGGGTATTTCTTCCTCCTCACTTTCTCTTTTTCTCCCTTTCTGTCTCTCTCTATCTCAGGCACACACACTTTCTCTCACGCCCTCTACCTACCTATATATATATATATATATATATATATATATATATATATATATATATATATATATATATATATATATATATATATATCGTTCTTCCTCTCCGCCCCCTTTTCCTGACTCTTTCCTTTATCTTAAATAGTATTCTTCTGAAGAGTGCCACCGTCACGTGACCTATGTCTAACCTGCACGTCATCCACGTTTTAACATCCGGCCGCCAATGTCGCCTCTACGTATTAGTCGATTCAAGATAACACGTCGAGAAAATGAAGAGTCTGCTAACACGACTGAACCGGTGTCATGTAATGTCTACCGATCATCTTTATTGCTCGAGATAAAAATCGAGCTCGACTTGTTTAACTGGAATGAAACCGATGCCACTTAACAGACGAAGACAAATCCAGATGTACTAAAATCGTATTATGAAATACAGAAAATGTATATATATATATATATATATATATATATATATATATATATATATATATATATATATATATATATTTAAAGTGATGGTTGTGTAGTTCCAACGAGAGAAAAAATGTATATTTAAAAGAGTGTAGCCATCAACAATTGTGGGTTTTTTTTAAAGGTTTTCATCATATTTTTATTTTAAAATATTTTTATAACGCGTTTCGAGCTTAGGGTGTGCTCTCTTCAGATGTTTTCGTAAAAAGTTTTTCTTTAAAATGGGAGTTTGTAGAGTTACCTCCGCTGATATTAAATATGTTTTTCAGAGTGATGCTTGGGCTCAGACATTCTGACTCCAACTGTAAGTGTTCAAAGTGTCCGGTCAAAGTTATTTTCAAAGAGTGGTTTTTGGTCCATATGAAAAATAACTTTGACCGGACACTTTGAACACTTACAGTTGGAGTCAGAATGTCTGAGTCCAAGCATCACTCTGAAAAACATATTTAATATCAGCGGAGGTAACTCTACAAACTCCCATTTTAAAGAAAAACTTTTTACGAAAACATCTGAAGAGAGCACACCCTAAGCTCGAAACGCGTTATAAAAATATTTTAAAATAAAAATATGATGAAAACCTTTTTAAAAAAACCCACAATTGTTGATGGCTACACTCTTTTATATATATATATATATATATATATATATATATATATATATATATATATATTCGTACTCCTGTCTGTTTGTTTGTTTGTTCACAATTTGATTAATATATACAAAAGGTCCATTATTTTAATATTTCATTTATTTCTATATATAGTATGGTTATTTCAAAATATAGGATTGAGAGGTTATGGCAATTGCGTATTATATTAAGGAAAATCGATTTTATTAAATAGCTGTATGTTAGTTTAAGTTTCTAGCGAGACAGTTATTTTAAGTGTTCTATTCAAGATTGTTATTTCATCAACTTTAAATAATAATCATATTGATAATATATTTAATTTAATTTATTTGGAAGTATTATTTCCGACAGCGATTTTTTAATAAACGGATAGCGTTATTTCCCCTGACGAGTTTTTTTTTTATATTCCGAAGTTCGAAATATAAAAAAGAAACTCTTCTCCACATAAAATAATTTGCTAATCGCAATAAGTTTCTAGCGTGAAAAAATAATTCCGTGTAGACAGGAAGATGTTTTCCTTTAAATATTAAATAAATAAATAAAACACGAATAAACGAAATGATCTCATTTGTTTGTTTTTATTATTCTTGAAACGACTATACATAATCTTTGAGCGGTCCAGGAATTGAACCCCACCTCCAACAAAAAGAAACAAGTCAAAAATTTCTTTTATTTACGAAAAAAAAGCCAATGAAAAAAAAACATATAAAAGGAATTCTATTTTGTTCTTAACCTTTTTAAACGCGTTAATGTTTATAACGTTATTATTTCTACAGTGGGCAAATTAGCTTTTCCCTTTATTTGCTTCTGAAGTTGGAATCCGCCTCCACGGCTATTTTATTTTTTCGGTTGCATCGGCACTTGCTGCTATTTTATTTAAACAAAAGTTGTTTAGATTCTTTTTTTTATTTTATTTATTCATTTATTTATTTATTTGAAGGGGTGGGGTTCAGCGCACGAGAAACAAATTGCTCAATATCTGGAGAATAGCTTCTTCTCTTTGTATCCATTCTGGTGGAGAGTGTATCATTTACTTCTTTTTGGGGGCGATTACATTTACATGTTTTTATCCGTTCTTTTATTTTTGAAATTGTTGTGGGATCGACATTGCCCACGATGAAAATGGTTAATATTAGGCACCGCCAAAACTGGGAGGGGGGGCAGGTAAGTACTTTTTGATGGACCGTCTTTTTAAAAATCTACCAAATATCAGGTAATTATCCGATCAATACGAAATTTTCAGCGATTATTAAGAGAAGAATGAACTTTATAACAGTGTATATATATTTTATTTTACTTACAACCCCCCCTTGTTTTGAGGTGGTACAAATATGCTTAAAATAATCATCTGAAACTGAACACAACATATTGTGTTGTTGTAAGGGACAGAAATATAGATTAAAAAAAAAATTGTTTGCATACCTTATTTTGACGTCTGAATATCAGAACTTCGGTTATGTTTAATTATCCCGCTTTTGAGTTTTGAAGTGTGAAATTCGGTGAATATGTTAAGTAAAATAATTCATTTAAGTTAAGCAAAACAAAAAAAAATTTTTTAATATTTATACGAAAAAAGCCATTCTAAAATCTTTGATAAATAAATTAACAATTTTTTTTAGCGAGCCGAATAATGCATGACCATTATTAAACAGGGCATGCTTTGAAGAATCGATACAAAAAAAATCGATAAATATTGTGCCCTTTGTGTTAAAAATAGCATCATTTTTTCGATTCCGTTTGAAAACGTTTGTCGCCTTTCGACTACGGTGGACCAAACACGCTGAAATAATTTTTTTTATTCTGCTTTAAATTTCCCCTCCCCCATTTTGGGGAGCCTGGCCCCCACACACATACACATTAAAAAACAAACTCATACAAATGGTCACCCATCTGGTACTGGCCAGCCTCAGCGTTAATAATACATTGAAATTTTTGTTACTGAAAAATAAGTTTTTTTTGGCCTGTTTGGTCTTCCATAGTTTGCTTTTTATCGAATACAAACGTAAACAGTGTCGATCTAGAATCTAGATCGACGCGAAGTAACTGGTTGCCTATATGAATAAGTGGAAATATTTGAAATCCAGGTACTTATATTATAATATTTTTGCATATTCTCATAGAAAATCATCCTAAATCTTAGTTAGACAACAAATAAATAAATGAATTATTTCAAAAACCTTTTTAAAAAAATATTTATGTACGTTTTTTGTGCAAGACAAAAAGATATCAATTGTTAACTTTTGGGGAAAATTTAACATTTAAAATTTAATTAAAAATAGTAGAAAAAGTTTTACATTATTCTGTTTTCTATATGATAAAATTCAGGGTTTTATCTTTCTGGAAAAAAAAAAGTTACTCAGAAATAATGGATTTTAATAAATGTAATTTCGTTTTAAAAAACAACAACAACTTGATTTTTCGGCCATTTTTGGCGGTGCCTAGTTAATATTCTTAGTATAGCAGGTTTGTTCGAAACGGAACTTTATGTCGATTGCCTGGCATTGTCGGGTACCCATGCTAGTATATATATATATATATATATATATATATATATATATATATATATATATATATATATATATATTGGACTCAACAACGATGAGGACAACCATTTTTCCTTTTTACCCGATTCCATCAGTTTCATTGTTCTATATTCCATTTTCACGCTAGTATGATCCTTTTCTTCTCCCCTCTGACGAGAAGGAAAGTATTTCTTCGAAACTCAGCGGATGAAGGATAAAAGTGATGCGGTTGATTTTTATATTTCATATTTTATTTTTATATTTCAAGCGGTCGTCCGCTCTTGATCACAAAATGTTCGCTATATTTTGTGATGAAGAGCGGAGGACTGCTTGAAGTATAAAAAAAATAATTGAAAATCAAATTGAACTTGACCGGATTAAATCGACTAAATTTGTTACTTCTGCGCATGGATAAATGTACATTAATAGTTTGAAATCGCTTAATTTTTAAATTTTTCTGTCGATAGCTCAAACAGTATCGACTAAGGCTCTAAGCGCTAAAGATTTTGGTTTCGATTTTAGCTGATAGCAGCCAAGTCATTTTTTTCCAGTTTTGATACATATATAGAGTACAATATAATAATCTATAAAATATTGGCTCTATAATAACAGAAAATTATGTAAAATTATCGAGTAGTTTCATCTATATCTTAGAAATGACGTACTTGTACATTATCTTACCCAAGAAATAAGGTACTTGTGCAGTATAGTACTCATATGAAAAAAAAAACAAAGAAAATCCTACCTGTGACGTGTATAAACGTTATTAAACCCGAAAACATGTAATATATTCGGAGCGTATGATTTTTAAATGAGAAATAAGGTTCTTTTTCACTATAGCACTCTAATGTAAAAAAAAAACTCTTACCTGTGATATACAGAAAAGTTTGCACAACAGAAATTTATGTAAATTATTTTAAATATGTGTTGTACATTACCCGGTTTAGGTAAGGACATTTTCCCCATATATGTGCTGTAAATTTCCTGCCCTAGGGAAAGTACAATTATTTCATATATTCTTTTGCTAAAGATGCCAAATGATACATAGACATATAAATTTCCTTCATATCTTAGAATAACAGGTATGTTCAAAATTTTTCTCATTTTCTCATTGTCTTATACGATCCCGAGCAACGCCGGGTGGCCTTGCTAGTAAATACTAAATCTGTACGATTTGGACTATCATATTTAAGCGTATTTTACGAACGGACAACGTCGGGAAGCCACTACTCTACAATGAGTATGATATAATACTTGATGAGGAATTGGCTTTATAATAATAAATGCGAAATCTGCATCAATTAAAATATCAATTTAGACGTATTTTACGACCGATTTTATATATATATATATATATATATATATATATATAGAGAGAGAGAGAGAGAGAGAGAGAGAGGTAGATAGATAGATAGATAGATAGATAGATAGATAGATAGATGGATAGATAGATTGATAGATAGATATATAGATAGATATATAGATAGATAGATAGATAGATAGATAGATAGATAGATAGATAGCTTTCATGAAGTATATTTTTAACTATTTTATTACGTGGCCCAACAGTAGTAACCTATTCTAACTTTAATTCTAATTTTAACAAAAGGTCACTACTTCTGGGTCACCCTGTATTATTAGTTATATTGTGCAGAACTAGAGCTATAAATACAGGAAATAAGTCTCATCATGAATTTATCGAAACATCGTCCTTTATTATCAACTTATAGCAAACAATGGTTTCAGACCCATATTAAGATATATATAATGACCATCATATATGTACTGGGTACCCGGAAAACTCGTCCATTTTCTAGGTAGGAAAACTGGTCCATTATTGAATAACTATAATAGGCCAGTTGTCCTACCTAACAAAAACTTACGAGTTTTCCATGGAAGATTCTTCCGTGGACGAGTTTTCCATAGACGAGTTTTCCGTGGACGAGTCTTCCTAAATTCATGTACTGATTTTTCTTAGTCAAGCCATCATCAGTGCTTATCAACAAAGTAAACGGCAACCTCATCAGGAAATGAACTTTGTTACTTTCTGCATTCTAATTTGCAATCCGTACTAAAAGATTTTTTTCTCTCACATAATAAATGGCTGTTACAATATATATGGAGTAAAATAACTGCAAAAAATGTCCCAGTACTAAAGATGTGGTCCACGTATTTGACGTAAATGACGGGTTCACTGTTATATTAGATATTCGTTTTCAAGATTAGACATGTAAAACTTACTGGCTTGTCGGCCCAAGAATGGATCCGATGAACACCCTAGCAATTCGTCTAATGGTCATAAATGGAAATTTTGTTGTTCAGATGAATAACTTTTTAATGATTCTAGGATTGATTTTAAGAAGAGGAAGGATTATTGTATATGTCATTAATTATAGTGTCGATAGTTTCACAGACGAGTGAAGCATTGATTTTATTACATACTTTTGTAGTTTAGAGAATCCATATAAGTTCTTCGGTGGAATTCAAACTATATTTGCTTGGTAAATACAGAAATATAAATTCGTTACTTGTTTTAGTAAGTTACTACTAGGGCTGTGACAACAGCATATTCTTTTCGTTGTTTTGACTCTTGAGTATATATCCATTAATACCTAATATGCTTTTATATAGGCTGATGTGGTTCTCGGTTGATTGACTGTGTCTTACTGCGTCGGATATATACTTGAGAGTCAAAAGAATATTCTGTTGTCACAGCCCTAGTTATTACACATACAAAGACATATATATATATATATATATATATATATATATATATATATATATATATATATATATATATATATAGCAATTACTTACTATAATAATTATTACATACCTAGACACTAGTGTTTAATCCTTTCAGGAATCATCAGTGCAGGGTTTCACGATTAACACTGGTCGATAGATTCGAACCCGGCGACAGTAGTCATCCAGGGCTTCATTAGCAAGGACCTAATCCATTCGGCTACCGTTAACCGCGAGAAATGTTGTTGCATTTTAAACACTTATTTTTAAATACTTTTTAACGTCTGCCAAAATAATCTAATCATTATATGATCATTTGCGCGTAAGAGCTAAATATACACACACGTGTGTGTATGTACTTATACACACACACACACACACATATATATATGTGTGTGTGTGTGTGTGTGTGTGTGTGTGTGTGTGTGTGTATACATATATAGGTGTGTGTGTATATTATAAAATCCACTGTTTATAGTAAGCACTTTGAACATTGCGATACAAAATTCAAAATTTAACGGTTTAAAATCAAACAAATGCATAATTTCTTTTAATAAATAAATGCGTTTATTTCTTGAAATTAAGTCCGATATTTCGACCCATAACAGCATTTTCTTTAGAGAAAATACGTTTTAATTGTTGAAAGAAATTTGTCACTTGTTTGCTTCTAAAACTGTTACATTTGGAATTTTGTATCCCAATATCAACAGTGCTTACAATAAACAGTGTTTTTTTATAATGTTTAACACTAACAGTGCCTCACACTGCATCGGACATTTAAACCTCGTGCGTCTCCAGCATTTCAAGACGTGCTAAGCATTATCATCTCCATGATATGTAAAAGAAAGAAAACCCCTGTATTTTCCTGAAGAAGATTCTGTTATAGATCGAAGCATCAAATTTAATTCTTTACTTGTTTGGCTTTTAAACCGTTAAACTTGAAATTATACATGATGATTGCAACATCTTGTCAGACGAGTGCCACTCCCTCAGACATTTAAAATCCATGAGCCCAAATGCCTGAGGGAGTATCTATACAAAGATGATGTTACAGAGTCTTAGCTTTGTACGACAGCTAAGTCTCTCTCTCGGTTCAAAATGTTGAGATCCAGCAACAAGCAAGAGCAAGATAGCCAGCAAAAAATTAAACTGCAGACCAGCTTAATGCGGGTACTGGTCTCCCGCTTTATGGTTTTTTAAATCAGAGATTTGCTTCTCCTGGAAAGGTTGCCTTCACCACGGCTTACGGGAGCCCTCTCCACCCCAATACACATATACACACACACAAATATACACGGTGCTAGTTGGCCGTTGATCCAGAAAAAGAGTTCATTCGCCCTTTGGAAGGTCTTGTTTTTAATCCTCCAGGGAGACTAGCCGCCCTCCTCACCAAACAAGTCTGGTGGGGGAACCAGTTTAGTCGCCGGTGATCCGACCATGAGGCAGGTAGTACTGGGTTGCATGGTACCAGTAGCATATGACATGACCTGACACAAATTATACATACATAGCCGCCTTTAGCTTCAATAACCGCCTCGGTGCGGGTCCGGAACTGGGAGCCTGCTTTTTCCACAAGCGCCGGCAGGAGTTCGGTGAATACTCGTCGGATGGCGGCAATCAGGCTGGCCTTGATGTTGTGGGTGGTCATGATAGTTATATCCTCGATGTATGCTCAAACGAAGTAGTCCAGTGGGTCCAGGGAGAGGGGAGGAGGGGAGCAGTGAGAGAAGGGAACTTCGAAGATTTTATGTGGAACTATGTGGCCTTTACTTGAAACAAAAGACCATAAGCGTGAGTCGTCGGATCTGTTTAGCTGTGCTCTCAAGCGTTGAACCGTCCGGATTTACATTTTGAGGGTGCGCCCTATGGTCCTGTTTTCATAACTTGGATCGGTAGAGAACATGACCTGTACACCGGCACATCTCCGATCTTGCTCGCTGAACATTATATCACTTTCAGTCATGATTGAACGCCTCTATCGGTCTTTGAATTTGTAAACAACTGGTCAACTAGCAGATGGTTTGCAACAAAAAAAAAAAACCGGTTTTCATCAAACAGAAATAGAAAATTGTCTTCTTTTGCTAAGACGACAATTTCATCGTTCTACCACATATAATAAATGTTTTAACTGCTTATATATTTTTCATCTTAATCTATCATCAGTGTGCATATACATACATTGATTTTCGTATTCTTAACTACTTATGAGAAGCAAGCTACACAAAAATCATTGTTTTCGCTCCTTAAGGCCTAATCAGACTAACTACGATAAGAAATAGTTTATTATTGCCTTCAAAAGCAAATAATATTTATCTATCGATTAAGGCTTTCTATTTTATAGCATATTCATGGACTCGCATTCCTTTGTCCTTGTGTACTTCCATCAAGCATTCAACTATTTCAGGTTTTTCACTAAGTACTTCGAAGTATCTTATTTTTAAGTGGCTTAAGCAAATACTGTTTACAATAACTGCAATTAAAGATTTAAGTTATATTTCCTATTTATAAGATTGCAGCTCTCTCTCTCTCTCTCTCTCTCTCTCTCTCTCTCTCTCTCTCTCTCTCTCTTTACTTCTATCAGTTAATCAACTTTTAAGAAGTTCTAACTAAAAGTTTAAAGACACTTAACTTTGAAGTGGATTTCGTTTTTTTTATTCTAGACGGATGTGTCGAGGTTAATTTTATTCCGTCTCTACACAACGTGGCTATTTCACGTCTACCGTTTAGTAAACTTTTATATCGAAAACTTTAAAATTTCTAATTTTTCACTTGGACATAATCTACATGGATATTCTAAAATTAATACATTTAATATTTTTCGTTTTATTACTGGCTAATCGTCACTATCATGTGTCAACCAAAAATTAATTCTTACGTCATTAATTCTTTCCAGAAAATTAATTAGTTTGGCTGGGAAACCGTAGTGCTAATTTTTGAATGATTGTATAAAAAAAAGCGAACAACCATTATATATATATATATATATATATATATATATATATATATATATATATATATATATATATAACTTTATTAATTAATTTAAGATGCTAGTCTAGCCGCGCTGATGAGTTCTGATATAACGAAACAGTAATGCCTGTGGATGACTATATATATATATATATATATATATATATATATATATATATATATATATATATATATATATATATATATATATATATATATAACTTTATTAGAACAGCCAAATTTTAAAATAATGAGAAAGAAGTAAACCATAATCGAATGTTAAAAAATAATTCTCTTCCTCTTTATAGACGAATACAGAATAAAAATCCGAATCGGTAATTTAGTATGGAATTGTCTCATCACTAATATATATATATACAGGGTGACGCAAAAAGAACAGGGACATTCAATTGTTTTTCTGAGCATTTTACAGTTAACAGAGAAAAAAACGGCCAAAGACCCTAGTGTGTTGAGGAGATGTTTTGAATATAATAAACTGGTTGTGACCCAAGTTCCATCTCATTCGGACAAAACACTAAGAAACGGGGCCTAATTAGAGTTGGGGCCCGTTTTTTTGGGGGGGGGTCACCCTGTATTATACACTAATTTGGAGAATATTCAAAATATAGCTATGACTATCTCATTTGCTTAGTTATTTTATGAATAATTTCTAATAAATTATATTCCGTTTGTAATTTGATTCTCTTATATCCTTGAAAATGTCCGTCTGTACGAAAAAGCGCTTTGGGTTTTCGTTCTTTTGACATTTCGTGATTTATATATATATATATATATATATATATATATATATATATATATATATATATATATATATATATATATATATATATATATTCTTAATCGACTTATTTATTTTATAACATTCCGAATAGTGTTCACTTTTTCTTGGGTTGTATTACACTTTTTTTATCGACTTATGTATTATTGCTTTTTAACATTCGATCATGGTTCACTTCTTTCTCATTATATATATATATATATATATATATATATATATATATATATATATATATATATATGTATGTATCTATGTATCTATGTATTGTAAATGAGAAGCATGTGTTTCTGTTGCATCTTTTACTATTTTATTTCGTGGGAGATATTGCAAGGGGGGAAAGGGAGGCGGTGTAATGAGTTATAATATTTAAAAATATCAAAACTTACGAAAATTGTTTTATTTTATTTATTTATATTGTAATTGTATGTCTTACAAACTGATATTTCATATTTCAATCACTTTTTCCAATGAATATAATTATTCAAAATCGTAAAAAACTAATTTGTATATTTTATTGCGCAAATAATTGTACAAAAAATTCAATTGCGTGCTATGAAATTAAACTGTAAGTTGCTTTTTTTCTAGCTGTACATTTGATAGTGTAAATAGTTATTTTGTTTAAATTACTCATACATTAATTATATATGTCATTTATACATGTTTAGAGATTTACGAAATAAATAATTAAAGTAACATTCTTACTTTTAATTATTTCCACATGCAAGCAACGACGGTTTCTCTTGGTGCAAATTATTAAGTCATCAAAGCATATGTTTATATAAATAAACCAGATGTATGTGGCACGTTGAAATATTGGCAAGTTGAAATGCAAACTGTTCATTCTAACTTGCCGACATATTTTTACTTCTTTCTGCACATGATCAAATTCGATTCATTTCTTCAAGTCATTTAATATCAAATCTGTTTCTTTCTTTTTTTACTTATCTAAATATCAACATTAGTAGGAGACGCGGTTAAATGTTTTGGATTTGATTCTAGTACCCAAGTCATTTTTTTAACTTTTGAAATGACTACTATATATTAAATACAATATAATAGTCAGTAGAGAATTAGCTGTGTAATAATAAATACGAAATACAAAATCTACATGAATTAACATGTATTGCAGCCTATTTTAAGATCAAGCCAGGTCAAGCGCCCCATCGCTAGTACATATATATATATATATATATATATATATATATATATATATATATATATATATATATATATATATGATGAAAATAATGGAAATAGTATTCCGACAAAATAGAGAAATAAAAAGGAACAAACCGTATTATGTGTTCATCAACGTTTCGTCTTTATTTCGACTTTATTTCGAGACTTCCTCGAAATAAAGACGAAACGTTGATGAACACATAATACGGTTTGTTCCTTTTCATTTCTCTCTCTCTCTCTCTCTCTCTCTCTCTCTATATATATATATATATATATATATATATATATATATATATATATTGCTTGCAGAAATTTCCCTCTGCACCAAAGTATCGGGGGTTTGCAACAACAGATGCATCATACAAATTCAATACATCTACCCTGATAGTCACTATCTTATATAGCTTACGACCAGCACCCGTGATAATAAAATGCTGCATTACATCCGATGAACAACAAATCGTTGAACTTTGACCCATTAACAACCAAAATTCTGGACGAAAACGAACTTCAAATATTTTCCCAAATCTCAGTACCCTGTATATCAAATTTCGTGTCTGTAAACTGAAAATTATTATGAGTTATTGCGTAGGGAAATGTACACACACAGACACATAGACACACACAGAGACACGTTTACGTTTATAGATATACTAGCATTTCAGTCCGGCGTTCCCCAGGTGTTTGGATGTGTATGTTGAGCAAAAAAGAAAAAAAGTGGTAGTAGGAAGGCAGGCTCGAACGCGTACCGCGAAGGAGATAAAGAACTGGGAAAAAAACTTGACGTCTTTGCTGCTACGACCACCGTCAAACCGGAACTGGCATAGGTTTAAATTAAGGCTAGACAATCGAAAGGAGAGGATGATTTTCAAAAATATCGGCGAAAAAAGCGATGCCTCCCACCTTTTGAAAAGTGCCCAGTACAAAGTGAAGATACTAATGTTTTTAGCCAATTTTTCGCTATTTGTTGTCTGAAATGTCGAATTTCAAAACGACACTGATCTTGGTAAAATCCGTCGCGTCTGTCGAAAGTTTTAGACAGACAATCAAACAATTAACAATTAACAATTAACCCTTAACATTTATTGTGTTGGGCTCAAATCAAGTTATTAAGTTAGATCCATTTCCAACGAACCTATATCTAAAATTTCAAGTGTTTAGATCCAAAATTGTCGGAGGAATTTGGTAAAGTTCTCAAAGGTCAAATAGTTTAACTTTGACCCCTTAACACCCAAATCTCTGGGCGATAACAAATTACATAGATTCCCCCAAATCTCAGTACCCTGTATATACAATTTCGAGTCTGTAGACTTAAAATTGACAAAGTTATTGCGTAAGGAAATGTACATACACAGACACACAGACACGCACACACAGACACACACAGACACGTTCACTTTTATAGATATACTAGCATGGATGCCCGGCGTTGTCCGGGTGTTTGGATGTGTCTGTTGAGCAAAAATAAATAAAAAGCGGTCAATTTTTTTAACTTTGACCCCTAATATGACCCCTTAAAGCACATAGATTTTCACAAATCTCAGTACCCTATATATCAAATTTCGGTATATATATATTGGTAACTAAAAATTTTCGACCCAAATCGATTAAAAAGCTTGCCCTATCTCTGAATGGCTTTTATGTCAACTTTCAAATGTTTAGACCAGAAATTTTCTGAGTAATTGAGTAGAGACCGCAGAGATCAATTTTTTTTAAACTTTGACCCCGATTATGACCCTTAACATCTATTGTTTGGGACTGAAATCAAAGTATTAAGTTAGATCCATGTCCAAGGAACACATATCTAAAATTTCAAGTGTTTAGACCCAAAATTGTCGAAGGAGTTTGGTAAAGTTCTCACAGGTCAACTCGTTGAACATTGACCCCTTAACAGCTAAATTTCTGGCCGAAAACTGATTACAAAGATTTTTCCAAATCTCAGTACCTTGTATATCAAATTTCGAGTCGGTAGACTTAAAATTGACAGAATTATTGCGTAGAGACATGTACACACACAGACACACAGACACGTTCACTTTTATAAATATACTAGCATGGGTGCCAGGCGTTGCCCGGGTGTTTGGATGTGTCTGTTGAGCAAAAAAAAAAAGTGCTAGTAGGAAGACAGGCTCGAACCCGTACCGCAAAGGAGGAAAAGAACGGGGGAAAAAACCTGACGTCTTTCCTGTTACGACCACCGCAAAACCGAAAGTGACTTATGTTTAAATTAAGGCTAGACAATCGAAAGGAGAGGATGACTTTCAAAAATATCCGTGAAAAAAGAGATCACCCCCTGTAGAAAAGTGCCCATTGAAAGTGAAGATATTAATGTTTTTAGCCAATTTTTCTATATTTGTCGTCTGAAAGGTGAAACTTCAAAACGATACTGATCTTGGTAAAATTCGTCGCCTCTATTGAAAGTTTAAGGCAGACATGAAACATACATACATACATACATACATTTATATATTGGTAATTAAAAGTTTTTGACCCAAACCGATTAAAAAGCTTGCTCTATATCTGAATACCATTTATGTAAAATTTCAAATGTTTAGACCAGAAATTGTCTGAGTAATTTGGTAGAGACCGAAGCGGTCAATTTTTTTTAACTTTGACTCCTATTATGACCCTTAACATTTATTGTGTTGGGCTCAAATCAAGTTATTAAGTTAGATCCATTTCCAACGAACCTATATCTAAAATTTCAAGTGTTTAGATCCAAAATTGTCGGAGGAGTTTGGTAAAGTTCTCAAAGGTCAAATAGTTTAACTTTGACCCCTTAACACCCAAATCTCTGGGCGAGAACAAATTACATAGATTTTCCCAAATCTCAGTACCCTGTATATACAATTTCGAGTCTGTAGACTTAAAATTGACAAAGTTATTGCGTAGGGAAATGTACATACACAGACACACAGACACACACACACAGAAACACACAGACACGTTCACTTTTATAGATATACTAGCATGGATGCCCGGCGTTGCCCGGGTGTCTGGATGTGTCTGTTGAGAAAAAAAAACGGTCCATTTTTTTAACTTTGACCCCTAATATGACCCCTTAAAGCACATAGATTTTCACAAATCTCAGTACCCTATATATCAAATTTCGAGTCTGTAGACTTAAAATTGACAGAGTTATTGCGTAGACAAATGTACACACACAGACACACAGACAGACAGATACACAGACAGACAGATACACAGACACGTTCACTTTTATAGATAGATAGATAGATAGATAGATAGATAGATAGATTTGTTAAACAAAAATATATACGTATACATAAATATATATGGAAACAATTTTGTGTTTACTATAAAGTTTTTACGACAATTTTATGCAAGTCTAAATCATGTAGAATATCTGTATGAATATAGTTACATGTAATAATTATTCCATTAGAAAATCGAAGCAACTCATAGGGAAGTAATTAAAATGAATGTTTAAAAGAATATGCAAATTAGTTAGATCTTTTCTAGAAAATGCAATTCAATAACCCATATATAAGAAAATTGTATTTTCTTTTAAAATAAATAGAAAAGAGGGGTTTTAATGTGAATATCAATACACACAAAAGAAAAACGAATTCATAGGAGTATAGATAGATAGAAGTCTTTATGTAAATTAAACATTTTTATAATTTTTATGATTGTTGTAAAAAGAATTATATAAAAAAAATTAAGAAAGGAGTATTTAGGTTTATCTTGTATCCAAATTGTTTTCATTGATAATGAGTTTTGACAGATAGGACCCCTATTATGGTTCTTTAAAATTTATTGTTTCGGGCTCAAATCAAGTTAGATATATGTCCAAGTAACATATACCTAAAATTTCAAGTGTTTAGACCCAAAATTGTATATATATATATATATATATATATATATATATAGGGTATAGGGGGCTCTGGGTAGAGGTAGTACCTTTGAGTCTCTGGCTGCTGCACCCAATAGGGTGGACAGAGATCACTGGTCCTCACCCATCTCCTAAATCTCTCACTTGCTAGCTCCAAGAGCTATACCATGGGTACTGGTCTCAGCAGGCCTGCCAAACCTTGTGAGGGGACGGTGTTGGTACAGCATCGCTAAGCAATGTGTCCACTAGACTGAACTAACCGTTAGAGTCAAGGACCAAGAAATAGCTGGTATGGTATCCAGCTGCACAGAAAGCGTACCAGGGTGGATCAGGCCCTTTAGTGTTGGCTCACAACTGATCTAGGAGATAGAACACTCTTACAAGAAAATCCTGCGATCGTTTTATCATCTGACGTGTGGCACATGTGTGCACCTGTACAGACCATGTTAATCCGATTGAGTGAGTGTGCTTTGTTCAGCACAAGCAATGACCACTTAAAACAAATCAAAGTGCCGGTTGTTCAGTGAACAATTTTCACTCATTTAAGCCTAAGGTTTGGTACATCGATATGTGCTTTCTTTTTTTTTTCTTTTTTTTTTTTACTAATAATCAATTAATAAAACCCTGTGGCGATGATGGGATTGTGACGGGAACAGGTGAAGGATGTCACTGGTAGTTCCTAGCATGAACATTGCACATAGGTGGTGGAAGGTAGATGGCCGTTTTTCACAACACCCGCAAGTAATTGTGTGACTCGTGTCCTCCTTTCATAACAAAGCAGCCCTTTATAGGATGGCACTGCCTTCCTCTTCATGGGGAGGGGGTCTATAAAAGATGACTTAAAAATTGTTTACTTGCTCATGTCCCTGTCATCAGGTGCAGATGTCTGGGCATCCAATATTTGCACCCAAATCAAGAATAGAAACAAAATACATGGAAAGAATATGTTCATTGCGAATTGGAATGTAAGAACACTCCAGGATAACAAAAGGAACCCTGAACGAAAAACCGCTATTATAGCACGTGTGTTAACGCATCATAGAATTTCTGTTGTAGCTCTTTCTGAAACTCGGTTTGCTGATACAGGACAGCTAGAGGAAGTTGAAGGTGGATACACTTTTTATTGGATTGGAAAACCAAGTTCTGAGAAACGTGAATCTGGTGTTGGTTTTGCCATCAGGACTGATATTGCCAAAAATCTTGAGTCCCTGCCCGTTGGTATAAATGACAGACTTATGTCCTTGCGCATTGCAGTAGGAAAGGACAAATATGCCACATTTTTTAGTTGCTATGCACCTACACTTAATTCATCTGATGAGCTAAAGGAGAGGTTTTACTCCTCTTTACGCGAACAAATCAACAAGGTCGCTGTTTGTATTGGGTGACTTCAATGCTCGTGTGGGTAGTGATACACAATTCTGGAGAAATGTCATTGGTTCCCATGGAATTGGTAAAGTCAACTCAAATGGTGTTCTCTTATTGTCTCTTTGCAGTGAATTCGATCTTTTGCTCACTAATACAGTGTTTCAGCTGCCTAATTGCAAGAAAGCCAGTTGGAAACATCCCCGGTCTAATCATTATCATCTCATTGATTATGTCATTGTATATCGTTCTGATAGACAAGATATAAATGTTACACGCTCTTACAGCATCGGGGAATGTTGGTCAGACCATAAATAAATCTGCTCCACAGTCAGGATGAAAACCAAACGCCCTGTTCGAAACCAACGTAACTCTTCCATCAAGAGAATTGATGTAGGCAAGTTGAAAGTTAAGGAGATAATGCACTCATTTCAAAAGGCTACTAATGAAAAGCTGTCCTCCGTTGTATGTGGGAATGATATTGAGGCATCTTGGAGAGAGTTTAAAACTGCAGTGTATGACTCTGCTAAAGAGTCATTAGGATATGTTCGAAGGAAAAACCAAGATTGGTTTGATGAAAATGATCCAACTATCGTCCCACTGCTTAATAACATGCATCAAACCCATCAAGTATGGATTACTGACAAAAATTCTTCAGTGAAACACAAGGCTTTCAGAATGGCCAAAAGGTTGGCACAATCTCGGCTCCGGAAAATGAAACAAAAATGGTGGAAGCAGAAAGCTGAGGCCTTACAAGATGCGGCATATAGGTGCGATTTTAAATCATTCTACCAAAACCTCAAGGGGGTGTTTGGTCCCATTTTAAGGGGGACATTCTAATATTTTCGTCGGATGGCATTCTCCTCACTGATAAGAAAGAAATTACTAAGCGCTGGGCTGAACACTTTACAAATGTTTTAAACAAAGAATCGACAGTGGATCGAGGAGTGATTGATGATATTCCTCAGAGGCCAACCATCGAGGCGCTTGCTGATACTTCATCCATGTCGGAGATTGAATGGGCTGTGAAGCAACTTTCAAATGGTAAAGCTCCAGGTGATGACGGCATACCTGCAGAAATATACAAATGTGGAAGCCAACTGTTAATCAGGAAACTAAGTGCCCTGTTTTCATTAATATGGGAACTTGGTACCGTGCCACAACAGTTCAAAGACGCATCAATTATTCACCTGTTTAAGCACAAAGGAAATAAGTATGAGTGTGATAACCATAGAGGAATTTCTCTTTTTGTCTGTTGCCGGTAAGATTCTAGCTCGTGTAATCCTAAACAGTCTCCATGGTTCAATCTGTAAAACTGTGCTCCCAGAAACCCAGTGTGGTTTTAGGGCAGGAAAGGGTACTGTGGACATGATCTTCAGCCTTCGGCAACTACAGGAGAAAGTGAGGGAGCAGAATAAGGACTTGTTTGTCACATTCGTTGACCTCACAAAGGCATTTGATACCGTCTGTAGGGATGCCCTGTGGACTGTTTTGAGGAGGCTTGGTATTCCGGACAAGATGTTGAATGTGATTGTCTCCTTTCACTGGGGAATGGTGGCGACAGTACGATCTGGCTGTGAACAAAGTGAACCATTTGAAGTGTCAAATGGAACTAAGCAAGGATGTGTCCTTGCTCCGATCCTATTTGATCTTTTCTTTTCAGTGATGCTTGAGACAGCTTTCAGGAACACCTCAGGAGGCATAGGTGTTGAGTATCGATCAAGTGGAGGATTATTTAACCAGCAACGTTTCAAGGCCAAAACCAAGACTTCTGTGCAGACTGTTCTTGACCTCCTTTATGCTGATGACTGTGCTCTTGTCACCCATAGTCTTGATGACATGCAGAACATCCTCAACAGCTTTTCTGGTGCATGTAAGGCCTTCGGTCTTACAATTAGCATAAAAAAGACTGAACTTATTCACCAGCCAAAACCAAACACTACGTCCTCTTCACAACCAGTGGTATATGTTGATGGTAAAGCTTTGAAAACAGTATCTTCTTTTACATACCTCGGCTCTATTGTGTCTGATGATGCTAAATTTGAAAAAGACATCCAATGTAGAATTAATAAAGCTAGTGAGGCATTTGGTAGGTTGCGACACAGACTCTGGAACAGCCACGATGTGTCTCTAAAAGTAAAGTTGGCAGTCTACAAATCTGTTGTTCTGCCTACTCTTCTGTATGGTGCCGAAACGTGGACCTTGTACCGCAAGCATGAAAATCAGCTTGACTCCTTCCATATGAGATGTCTGCGTTTTATCTGCAAAGTTGGATGGCAGGATCGTGTTCCGAATAGTGAATTACTGGAGAGATGTGAAATCACTGGGATTGAATCATTTTTGATCAGGATACAAATGCGGTGGTCGGGCCATCTTGTAAAAATGGATGACTCAAGAGTTCCTAAGAAACTTTTTTATGGGCAACTGACAAATTCTGTCCGTCCAATAGGGCGTCCCCTGCTTCGTTACAAAGATAAACTAAAAGACAATCTGAAACGTTGTGGAATTTCTCTGAGTTCCTGGGAGAGTGCAGCAGAGGATCGCAGAAAATGGAGGAAGACGTGTTTCCTGGGGACCAAAGAATTTGAACATAACCGCCTTTGTCATAGGGACACCCTTCGTGCAAATATGAAGGCAAAACACAAGAAACATCCAACTAAAAATGAATATGTATGCCATTGTGGTTTCAGAGCATGCAGCAAAGCAGGGTTATCTGTTCATTCGAGAAGGCATCTTTGACCTACGAGCATATGAAAGTTCACCATCTGCGGAGGAGTGTGCCGGACGTCTACAGGATTGCAATTACGCATGTGGTGTCACAGATCTTTGGAGCTGCTGAAGATTGCATACTGAACCCTCATTCATCGTCTTCGATGAGAGAATCCACCATATATATATATATATATATATATATATATGTGTGTGTGTGTGTGTGTGTGTGTGTATATACATATATATATACTTATATATATATATATATATATATATATATATATATATATATATATATATATATATATATATATATATATATATATATATTGTTTTAACAAAAACCAAACCATCAAGGAATGGATTGGTAGCAACAAATAGTATATTTCATTTAAACGAATCTGCTCACATTTCCCAATCTACTAATACTATTAATCAAACAAAAGGCTTCTCCGTATTTCCCCCTATTCGTCAAAACTCATTATCAATGAAAACAATTTATATACCGGATGAACCTAAACACCCCTGGCTTAATTTCTATTCTAATTTTTTTTACAACCATCATAAACTGTATATATGTATGTAAATGTTTAATCTACAAAACGACTCCCCCTTGTGCCCGGCACTCTGTGGATCGAGTGACAACTGCAAGCAAAGACCATATGTGGGGGTAACCCCACATATCAGACCTTGGTCAATGTAGGGATCACCCTACAGACAAACAGTTACTATCCAGCTCCCATTTCCCACCTCTCGGGAGCTGGTCCCGCATTCCCTACCCCCTCCCTCTCTCTCCACATTAAAAAAACAGCCTTGTGCCTAATTTGCTCAGTGGGGAAGAAAATAAATCCAGACAAGATCAAAGTGTAGTATCTGCCGGAACAGATACTGCAAGCAAAAACCATATGTGGGGGAAACCCCACATATAAGACCTTGGTCAATGTAGGGGCAACCCTTCATACCAATTGTCACTATCCAGCTCCCCTACTCCCCGGGCAATTGGCCCCATTTCCCCTTCACTCCTCACATTAAAAACGGTCTTGTGCCTAATTTGCTCGATGGGGGAGCAAATAAACGCCCTGTTCCGGCAGATACTGCAAGCAAAGACCATATGTGGGGGCAACCCCACATATAAGACCTTGGTCAATGTAGGGATCACCCTACAGACCAACAGTTACTATCCAGCTCCCATTTCCCACCTCTCAGGAGCTGGTCCCCCATTCCCTACCCCCTCCCTCTCTCTCCACATTAAAAAACGGCCTTGTGCCTAATTTGCTCAGTGGGGAAGCAAATAAATCCAGACAAGATCAAAGTGTAGTATCTGTTCCGGCAGACTCTGCAAGCAAAGACCATATGTGGGGGCGACCCCACATATAAGACCTTGGTCAATGTAGAGGCAACCCTTCATACCAATTGTCACTATCCAGTTCCCCTACTCCCCGGGGAGTTGGTCCCCATTTCCCCTTCACTCCTCACTTTAAAAATCGGTCATGTGCCTAATTTGCTCAGTGGGGGAGCAAATAAATACCTCAAAGTGTAGTATCTGTTCCGGCAGATGCTGAATGCAAAGACCATTGCCCTTGTGGCAATCTTCTGGTCCATGTAGGTGAAACCCTACATAGGCCAGTGGGCAAATCATTATCCAGCTCACATGTCCCACCTATTTCCCTTCCCCCTCCCCTCTCTCTCCACATTAAAAAACGGCCTTGTGCCTAATTTGCTGAGTGGGGAAGCAAATAAATACACCCCCTATTAGTATATATAGCCCTAAACATTCAACCCTCTCGTTATTGATCACCGTCTTGAGAAATCCCGCATAGATACAGTGTCGGTAAAAAGAAAGTCCGCACTTGTAATTTTTTCAAAAACTGTAAATTTAAGCTAAATTTAATGTATTTATTCGCCTTTTATTCCTCTATAAGTTTACCTGTTCATTTTTTACTTTTAATTGAAATATTCTAGTGTCTACATCATAAAAAGGATAAAAGGCCAATAAAATGAGGTATAATTTGTTTAAACAGTTACATGCGGACTTTCTTTTTGCCTCATATATATATATATATATATATATATATATATATATATATATAAATTTATAGAATATATATGGTGATTAAGCTTAATCGCCATATATATTTTATAAATTACTAACTAGCTCTAACTACGTATTGAGCACTTTTGAAGTAAATACTTAAAGTTTACGCATAAATCTATACTTTCGTATATTAATTTTATGTGAGTAAATGAAGTAGTTATATATATATACCTAAAACCTCTGGCCTTGATAAATAGCAGCAAGGAGAGACTTGATTCCAAGTATCTCACATATCTTATATTTCCCTATTTTGAAAATAAGGTACGATTATGAATATCTCCAGTATTAAATAATCCTTTTAAAAAGTGCCAAAAATAGGCTCTGGGTTATGGATGACCCCTTTTATGTGCGACATCAAGGGCAAATGTCACAAAGCCCAGTACACAATTCAGGTACTTACCTTTCCAATTAGCCTTCATTTCTTAAAATCTGATCAATTGTCTCTGAGATTTGGAACTTATAAAATTGAATGAAAACAGATTCAAAAGTTGTATGTCTGAATATCCTATATACCAAATTTCAAGTTTGTATGTCAAAGATTCATTGAGTATATAGGATGACAATTGTATAGGTTGACAATTGTATAGGTTGAGAATTGTCCTCCTCCTCTCTCTCTCTCTCTCTCTCTCTCTCTCTCTCTCTCTCTCTCTCTCTCTCTCTCTCTCTCTCACACACACACACACACACACACGCAGTCACTCACACACATTTTCACTTTTATAGGTATATAGATATATATAAGTAGGGCTAGGACAACAGGATATTCTTTTCATTGTTTTGATTCTCGAGTGTGTATCCGTTAATATCTTATATGTTTTTATATAGCGATGTGGTTTTCGGTTGATTAACTGTGTGTAACTCTGTCAGTTATATACTCGAGTGTCAAAACAATGAAAAGAATATGCTGTTGTCATAGCCCTAATAATAAGAGATAACCAGATAAGAATTAAAGTTAGATAAGAATTTGTTTACATTATCATGTCAATAGGCTTGAGGTCGGTGGCGATAATTATAAAGGAAATAAAATGGGAAAACCTCTTTAGGTCATGGCATTTCAAAGACAAATGCTTCTCATAAGAAGAGGATAAAAGGTCAGCATTATAAAAAGTACAGACAAAATCGATAACACCGATTTTAAATGCATCTTAGAATAGAAATGAAAAGTTATGTAATAATGTTCTTATGTAACTTGAATCCTTATCTCCTTATCTTTTCTTATATCGTGCTCCTCTTAATTGGGTAGAGCTTTGTCTATCCGTATAAGTTGTTTTTTTCTTTTTTCACAGGAAAATTCACTTTTTCAAGTTACCTTTATCTATCTATCTATCTATCTATCTATCTATCTATCTATATATATATATATATATATA
>NC_136484.1:55148898-55163898 GCF_053919585.1 Euprymna scolopes | reverse complement strand
ATGCTATCAGTACAATTCATTGGGCACATCATCCTTTAAATCTCTTGAACTCTCAATACCTTCGCTTTCTCCCCACCCTCGCATCAAAAAAAAAAATGAAGTGATAATAATGTTCCCAACAGGAACCGTAGAGAAAGTAAATTCAGTTAGTCATCTTAAACATCGTATTATTTGCCATTTAGCGAAGCGTAACTCTGTGTTATCACCAGTTTGCTAGGCAGCCAATCGTCGACAAAAAATAAACCCGCATTTTCTGACTAGAACATCCCCTCCTTCAAAATCTCTCTCTCTCTCTCTCTCTCTCTCTCTCTCTCTCTCTCTCTCTCTCTCTCTCTCTCTCTCACACACACACACACACGCACACACACTCTCTCTCTCTCTCTCTCACACACACACACTCTCTCTCTCTCTCTCTCTCTCTCTCTCTCTCTCTCTCTCTCTCTCTCTCTCTCTCTCTCTCTCTCTGGTGGCACCAAGGGACACAACATCGTCTAGTGCTCGGCTGGTCTCCGGAGATTCTCAGCATTACGGTGCTTAGATCGCTTTGTGGAGGAACAGATGGTAAGGCTATCAAGCAAGTGCGAACGTTGTTTGTGCCGGTGAAACAATACTTTGCCATTTTCTTTGGTGCCGGCACTGGGACAGTAAACATTTACCATTCTGCTAGCAAGGCATCGCTTCCACAGAACTCTTTGGGGCAGCATTCAGCAATACTGTCCTCATTTTCACAAAGTAAAAGAAATTCCTATAGACACAGGAGTTTTTCAAAAACGTTGATAGAATTTCGCAATCTCGTTGAAATGACAATTTATATATTACAAGCGGGCCGCCCAACGTTACTCGGCGTTGCCCGGTTGTAAAATACGTATAATATTATATTTTAATTAATGCGGAATTATTATTTATTGTAGACATAAATACTATAGATATTAAATTAATGTTAAATTTCTTAAATGAAGGAGAAAAACGGAAAGTAACTGAGACACGTGCATACGAGTATTTTTTTTTTCGAAACTGTTTTCTTCTTGTACATAAAAAAAAAAGTGCTCGAGGTGAGTTCGAAATCAAAACCTAAAGACATTAAGTTAATTACGATAACCATTATGCCATTTTGACATGGGTTTTAAAAAGTGTTTCCAACCTTGCTTATTCTTAACATAAAGAATCTGCCAGTGAATGATTCGTGAAACAGTTGACAAACAGATAAACATCTGACGTCTCCCACGTACCATTTTTTCATTTAGCAGCTCTTTCCCCGGATGAAAGCCGATTAAAATCCTATATATTGAATTTCAACTTTGTAGATCAAAAATTCGTTGAGTATATAGGTTGAGAATTTATAATACGCCGAAGACTCCGGTCTCCCCCAGTTAAAGGTCACTTCCCGGTCAAACGGGACTATGGTGACGCCCCGTTATGGAATCTCCAAGTTATAATTTCCAAGGTTCACGTCCTGGTCACGAAAACACGAATATAACTCGATAAAGACCGCTGTGTTCATCGGTACATAAGTGTAGTCTTAGGTGGTTCTGGTTTTGGACACCTAAGAAAGTTCAATAGCGTGGTCTCGGTCGCTTATACGATGACGGGGTTGATGTACGATTTCTGTATTCCCTGCTTCAACAGTACCTCGCAGGAAAAAAAAAACAGAAATAAATTAATTAAAAAATAAATTAATTAAAAAACAAAGTGAAAAACACAAGTTTCCAAGAATACGCGTGTCGCGGGCTGTAGTAAGCGAGTGCTGGGTTGGCCGTCCTTTTCTCCTGCTTGCTGTCTCCTGAAAGAAATTACTCCAATTGGTATCATTCGTTTGTGAGTTAGTTACCAATTCCATACGCAACAAATAATGACTCCAGACGTAAATCTTAGGGTTTTTGTTTATAAAGATTTATTATTAAATAAATTCTGTATACAAAAATGTTATTTTACAGTTATGAAAAGGCGGAAATATATGCAATGTCTTTTTTTCTTTCAACAAGCAGGCTTAGACAGTAACTAAAACAGAACCTTTTTTTCGACAACCGATTGTCTCCTCTCCCTCTCTTTATCTGACGATCGGTGGACAGGGAATGCAGCGAGAGGTGGAATGAACAGATTTTTCTGCTTTTGACTTCTCGAAAACGTTCTGCATTTCATGGGGAGGTGACGGTGTGGAGTTTAAGACATTTTGGGTTAGTCATTCAGTAAATCCTTCATGGCGTCAAACTTGGATTCACCCTGATTGGTTAAGGATTTAATCACATAGCTGGAAAGAGATCCAAAAACATTGGATCACTTCGTGAACAACACCAATACCAAATTCATAAAAGAAGAAAGGCGCCAGGAGAAACTTTTAGGATCGTGATATTCGGAAAATTCGTAGAGAAGTAAACTGAAACGCAAACAGCACCAGATCTTCCATTTTTGCAAGAACTAGAATCGCTCCAAGATCCAGGCAGGCCCGAAGTGATGTGTTGAATGAGATGGCAAGGAACATCAAACCTCTTCCACAGCTTCCATTGAGCAAACATCATAGGGAAAAACGAATGACTTAAGCATAGAATTACATAAAAATGGATTTCCAACGTGTCCTGTTTATGGATGAGACCCGTGCTAGTCTTGACGGTTCGGATGGATGGGCCATAACTCCTTTTCAAATCAAACAATTGACTTCCTTGGTTGACAAAAGGTTGTTGAAATTATTTTTAAAAAATGGTGGATATGCCGATAAATAATTCATTTATTTGAGACTTAATACCTATGATGTGCTTTTGTTTATTGTTCTTTGACAGAAAAATATAATAAAAAGTAAAGTTTTCATGATTAGACATTGCATTTTTGTCCTAAAATAACATTTTAAGAGACCTAAAATAAAACGATGGAGAGTATAAATTTTTTGATACTAAATAAAATGTCATAACTTCGTGAATATCGCATGAATTTGAATAAAATTATGGGGAAACCTTAAAGCAGTCCTTTAATTATACAATTTTAATTTTTGTGATGTATATTTAGTGAAATATTAATATTTTAATAATCTGTGATAAAGCGATTAACACAGTTTATATACATAGCAATATATAATAATAATAGTTAGTAATAAATAGTGATATATACAACTAGAAATAAAAATAGGTTTAAGGCTCATAAAATTCGTATTAAAATTATCCGGCAATTAAAGTAGTTGGAAAAATCAATTGTAAAAGTGATATTCACTTTATCGAAAAATACAATTGCGAATTATTTAGGACCTCTATCCAGTCATGGTTGACGGAACAAGAGCATACTACCCATCGAAATTCCGTCCAAATTCTCGAGTTCGATAGAAACATTCCAGAATTCGACAAGATACACTTGAAGAACGTCGGAGGTTTCATCGACGAAACGTTGTGTGAAAATCGCGCTCAAAACGAGAGCAGTAGTCAGATGAATCCAAATAATACGAATAATCTCTACTATTATATAAAAAATAAACTTTGTTTGTGTGTCTGTGAGTTCGTTCCCTATGGACTCGAAAACGGCTGAGTCGATTTTTATGAAATTTTACACTCAAAACAAGAAGCTAAAAAGAGAGAAAACTATGAAATGCGAAAAATATGTTTGAGAAAAAGAAACTAAACAAAAAATATAAAGAACTAAAACAAAATGTACCAGCAAAGAAGCGAAAATTGAAAAGATGCGGATACAAATCTGAAAATTGCAAGCAAAATAAGATTTTTCAAAATAATGAAAGCCAGTTTTATCAAAATGTAAACAAAAGAAGAACAAAAACGACCGGATTCGACAATAGTGTTTTTTTTTTTTAATCTGGAATAACATATTGTAAAAACAAGATTACTACAGAACTGGTGAATGGCTGAAAGATATGAAACAAATCATTTAGGAAATCGAAGAAAGAATAGAAGCCGAAATTGAAAGAAGAAACACTCTAGACGATTCGAAGCAAAATGACAAACTGGAAAGCACAAGGTCATGACGAAATAAATGCATACTATTTTGAAAGACTGACAACCTTGCAAGAAAGACCAAACTAAAACGGAATGCCAGAGTGGATAACTAAAAGAAGGGCTACATCAATTAAATAGACAGTGGAAAGAGAACGGTCCCAAGTAACTACAGACCCATAACCTGCCTACTATGTGGAAAATACTTTAACGGTACAACTGAGAGAACAGATCCGCCAAACCTTTTAAAATCGTGAACTACACCTAGATGGAAATAAAGGATGCCAAAACGCGAAAAGGGGATAGGCACAGAGAAAAAGATTTCAACGGAGGTAAAAAAAAAAAAAATTAAACAAAAAAACAGAAATAAAAATGTTTTTAAGAAAGCATTATTATTTATTTAACATGTTTAACTTCATTTCTAATTCTCTGTCTCGTTCAAGAGTTTATGGCGCCAAGAGTTTATGGGTGATAGAAACTCAGGGGTTCCAAAAGTTTCGAGATGTCAAAAGTTGAACTTCCTAATTTCCAAAATAGCAGTCAAAGATGTATACACTCTACAGAACCAATTAAATACTGTTGTTTCAACCTTGCCCAAACGTTACAAAGAAACGTTCCCTTAAGCATTTGTGTGGAAATTCTCCTGAATATGTAACATTAATTTGGAATGTTGCATCAACATCTGTTTTAGACTCATTATAAAAACACAAATTAATCAAAGATGTGAGGTAAATTGGGATTTTTTTTAATCGGGCGCTTCTACACTATTAGGACGAAATTTTGTAGTCGATAAATGGAGTTTTCAGATCCAAAATAAACAATTGTTTATACTGTTTATTTGGGGGTTTTTTGTTTGTTTTTTGTTTTTGTTTTTTTCAATTCTAATAAGTTACAATGGTAGCTTCCAAATTACGCAGTCTAAATTACCTAAATATTATTGAATTATTAAACAAAAAAAACTTTAATCGTGTTCGCAGGTGAAAAATTGCAGTCATCTTGCTTAAATCGAAACGGAAAATTACCTCTCTTTTTAACTTTCCTGTGTTTTACGATCGTTTTCATCAAATTATGTTTGTTTTTTTCTTGAATAAATAATTTTCTATCTTATTGATTTTCGAAATATTTGGATATAATCATCTTAAAAATACAAGGAATTCGTAGATACTATTGTTTTCATATGAATTACGATTTCCGAAATTTCGTCCTAATAGTGTAGAAGCGCTAGAAATCGAATTCGGATTCTCTCTCGGAGAAAAGTCAACACAATTTATAACTGATTCCGAATAACTAGATATTAATTACTTAACTACGTATTAAAATTTTAAAATGAGTAACTAAGGAGACTTTTATTGGTATTTGGATTTAATCTTAAGTGTTATTTTCACAACGTTTCGTTTAATGCAACCTCCGACCTTTTTCAGACGTATTTTGTCGAAGTCAGGAATCTGCACGGTATTTCGAACAGCACACTTTATTTACTTCACGAGGGAAGCATGCTCTCGTTCCGTCAGCCATAACTAGATAAAGATCTTAAGTAATTCACAATTATATTTTTCGGTTGCCCGCACTGAGTATTGAACCTTCAATCTTCAGGAGAAATATTACTTTTACAACTGAATTTTCCAAGTGCTTAAACCACTGCGTCACAGGTCCTCGCGGAAAGAATTCTAATTTGAAAAATCAGGAACGTATTACTTTTATTGGTTGTAATACTAGAATAGATATTACAGTTCAAAATTGTATGTCATCGGTTAATGAAGAATGAATCTTTTTAAACTGAGGCATTTTTTTTTTTTTTTTTTTTTTTTTTTTACATGGAAGTCACCACTTATCAAGGCCCGGAGGCCACTTGGGGATAAGGGTTATTGCGTGTACAGTAATCACTGGGATAATATCGTAGTAATCGTTAGTAATAGAGATTTTATAAAGTGGATTACTTAAAGGGGCGGTTTATCAGGAATTTGTTTATGTTGGACTTGAAGACATCCAAGTTGTAGTCAGGTGGGAAACAGGCAACCGGAAGAGAGTTTCACAGGCGTGCACTTCTAAGAAAAAAAAGCTTTGTTAATGGAATCTACGTTTTGATTTAGGCACAGATAAGGAGTGGGGAAAATTATTGACAGTGGTTTCAACTAGACGGGTTCAAATTTAAAGTGTTCCTTTTTAAGGGAGCTAGGTTCTTCCCAGATTAAAAACCGAAATTGTGAATAACTATGTCCTCTTTTTATTTTGTTTTTTTTTTTTTAACACTTTTTAGGTTTGTTGGCTATAATAAAAATACGCCACATTTGCTTTTTTTTTTATTATTTCTACGTATTCTCCCGCTTTTTCTTAGTTTTGCTTTATTTTTAGTGTTTTGGCGACAAAAACAAATTTTCATGTTACGTCATAAAGTAACGTATAAATAACATTACGATGTAACGTTGTGAGCGCGTTTTAAGGATTCTATAAAAACGCATTACATGGTAATGTTGTCTTTGTTCTTTCTTTTATGTTTCCTTTTGTCAGTAAATGAAAATGGTGGGCGTTGTAATATGATGATGAGATTATTTTGAAGCTGATTTTTTCGAGTGTTTATGATGAGATGTTTTTGCCAAAGACAATGCCAACAATGGTAAAATGCGACTGTTTTGTCTCCTGAGACTTGAACAAAAGCAATCCGCATTCAAACATGCTTAGACTTTACTTATCCCATAAAGGGGGAACATATGTGATGTGACTAAGAGGGGAGAAGTAGAGAAAAAGGCGAAGATATATTTGTCCCCAGGGTGCATTTTAATTTCACAAAACCTAAGTGCTGTTTAATTTTAGCTCGACTTTTTGTCCCCACCCATTAAGAAACTCTACGTCACAAGAACACTAATGTCAACACCATATATATATGTACTAGCAGCGATACCCGACGTTGCTCGGGATTGAATGATGATCAGCGAATATTTCACACTCATATATTTTTATTGTCATCGAAATCCGTGAAATCGCCCGGGAAGAAGCTTCACATGCCTCTATGCAGTAAGTTAGTCCAAAATCTGTTATTCTACATTGCATTCTAGAGAATCCACTGTTTCTTTTATAAACTTATTTTATATAAACTTCTTTTCAGTTAACGATAAAAGAAAAAAGAACAACATTAAGAAATTTACGTGCGGGGTTTGAACCTACAGACGACGTTATTAAAAAAAAAAAACACGTAAATTTTAAAGCCTAATAAAATTCTTTGCAGTTAATGAAAAAAAAAAAGAAATATACAACCACGTCATGCAAAGAAAAAAACACGCTATCAACTTACCTACAGTAGAATTTTCATGGCCCGTTCTTTCATCATTGCTGCTAAGCGACGACATGCAAAAAAAATGGCTTTACTGATGATAGATAAATTAAAATAATGGTTTCGATTATCGATTATCGGTAATTATCGGGGTATTCTAAGACAAAACTTAACTAAGATCACTTCCAGACTCATACACTAAAGTTCTATATATTTTAAAGAAAATCTGTGCAGCCATTTCGGAGTCTATAAGAAACGAACTCACAGACTAAACTGCATTTATATAACTGTATATATATATATATATAGTGGAGGGGACGCCGGCTTTGCCCGATCGTAAATACGCTTAAATATGATATTTTAATTCGTCCAGATTTCGTATATATTATTATAGTCGTGATTTCAAAAGTAACATGAAGTATTTGGGTGGCATCAGCTAGAATCGAAACAGATAGCTAAACTGTAGCATCCAATGCTAGTGACGTTACCACTGTACCAACGTGACACGCATATGAACTGATTAAAATTAAAAATAAACTAAGATGAATGTACAAAAGGTATAACGATTTTCTCAATTTTGACCCATTTTTGACCCCTTAAAAACTATTTTCACCAACTAAAGACCCATAAAAGAACTGCTCATAAAAAATTCAATGATTCGAGGCCCTAGCGCTGCTCTGCGATTTTTAGTTTCGGAAGAGATAGAGTTTGAAAATATGGAGACAGACTGACAGACGGACAGACAGACATATAGCCGTTTATATATTAGAGATATTAGTGATAGGAAGATTCCAATATTTTCCCGATTCCCATACAATTACCAATTTCGATTCTTTATAAATCTCTAAATATTTAACTAAAAAGTTATTTACCCCAATTACAGTAAAAACATATGTTAAATGTATATCTATATATTAAAAAGTTTGACATGTCCAGGTAACCTACATCTAAAATTTCAAGTATTTAGACCCCAAATTAGTGGAGGAGTTTGGTAGAATCTGCAAAGGTACACTCTTTTGAATTTTGACCTCTTGGCGGCCAAATTTTCGCCCAAAAACTTAATAAAAATCTTTCAGCCTGTTTGAATACACTTTATGTAAAATTTCAAATGTTTAGACCAAAAATTGGCTGAATAGTTTGCTAGAGACCGCAGAGGTCATGTTTTTATTTAATTTGGACCCTAATTTTGACCCCCTAACATTGATTGTTTTGGGCTCAAATAAAATTAAAAAGTTTGATCCATGTCTAAGTAACCTACATCTAAAATTTCAAGTGTTTAGACCCAAAATTGGTGGAGGAGTTTGGTGTAGTTTTCGACTTTCACCCCTTGACAGCCAAATTTTTGGCCGAAAACTAATTAAAAAGATTTTCCCACATCTCAATAACCATTATGTTAAATCTCGAATCTGTAGACTGAAAATCGATAGAGTAGTTTGGTGGGGAAATGTACACACGCACACACACACACAATTTCACTTTTATAGATATATAGATTAATATGTGTGCAAACACCTTACACCACAGTTAACTTCCGACTCTCCCTATTCCGAAAACATTCTCGTGGAATTAATGAACTTCGCTACTATGTCAGTTGAATACAGCTTCAATAATATCATGTATAGGCAAATCGATTGAGTGTCAATGGATTATAGTTAGAGGATGGACTGATTAATTTTATTTTTTTTACACAGTGATCACCACTTATCAAGGCCCGGAAGCCACTCAGGGATAAGGGTTATTGCAAGTACATTACGTTAGTGTAGAGATTTGATGAAGTGTTTAATTAAGGGGGCGGTTCATTAGGAATTTGTTAACATTGGACTTGAAGACATCCAAGTTGTAGTCCGGAGGGAAGCAGGCAGACGGAACAGAGTTCCACAGGCGTGCACTTCTAAGAAAAAAGCTTTGCTCATGAAATCCGCGTTTTGATTTAGGCACAGATATAGAGTGGGGGAAATTTTTCACAGTGGATTCAGCTAGACGGATGTTTTTCGTGAAAGATTGGCGAGGGGAGACCAGAGATTGGAGTTCAGACGAGCACCTGCCATGAAAATAACGATAAAACAAGGATAGGCTCGCAACGTCTCTTCTGTGGGAGAGAGGTTGCAGGGTAAAGAAAAGGGCATCCCCCACTAAGCCACGAAGTCTATTTTGTACTCTGTCAAGGCAGGATAGGCTGTTTTTTAGCAGCTCCTGCCCAGATATGGCAACAGTATTCCATCCTTGGACGTACTTGGCTTTTATATAGATAGCGAATTTCATCAGTAGTAAGATATCTTCTGGAGCGGTAGAAGGATCCTACCATCTTTCCAGCGACCTTGGCAATAGACTTGATGTACGTGTTCCATTTCAGATCAGGAGTAAAGGTCAAACCCAGAAGCTTGTCAAAACACGGGGCCTCACCCAGACGAGAGCCATCCATCACAATTGATGCTAGATGGGGATCAGAGCGTTGATGATGTAAGGATAGGAGTTTGGTTTTGGATGCATTAAAGGTAACCACCCACATCTTCCCCCACTGAACCACGCGCTCGAGATCAGAGGAGAGAGAATCAGAGAGAACTTTGTCATTTACAGCCTTTGATGTGTTGCCGTAGGTGGTCGTGTCATCAGCATAGATGTCAACGAATGATTTAAGTATGTGTTTAGGGAGGTCATTGATGTAGATCAGGAAGAGAGTTGGGCCCAGGATTGACCCCTGAGGGACTCCAGCATTTATATTGCAGGCCTCCGATTTTTGTCCATCTACCACTACTCTTATGAGCCTATCGGAGAGAAATGATTTAATGATTGAGAAAACATTTCCAGTTATACCGTAGCTGGAAATCTTGTGAAGTAGACCCTTATGCCATACCTTGTCGAAGGCTTAATTTGTCGCCCTAAAGAAAACAACACTACTACTTTATTTTAACACCTTTGTTGAAAAAATCAAATCATGTAGCTTGATTATGACATCTATTTAATGTAGCCACCTTCAGTCTCAGTCACACTTCTATACGGGTCCGGAACTGGGAGCCTGCCTTTTCCACAAGCGCCGGCAGGAGCTCGGCGGATGGCGGCGATCAGGCTGGTTTTGGTGTTGTGTGAGGTCATGTTGGTGATGTTCTCGGCGTATGATTAAAAGAAGTAGTTCAGCGGGTTCAGGTCGGGGGAGGGGAGGGGCCAGTGTGAGAAGGGTACAGAAGGCTCCTATCGTCCTTGGGATTTGTAAACAACTGGCCAACTAGTAAATGGTCCGCATAAAAAAGAAAGCCAGATTTCCTCAAACGGAAATGGAATCATGTCGTCTTTTCTATGGAGACAATGTTATCGTTCCACCTCGTATATGAAAATGAAACAGAAAAACAAATGTAACTTTAAGGTAAGTAAATATTAACGGCCTGAGTGATCAGAATGAACAACTAATAGAAATGGGCAGAAATAAAATTAATGATTAAATTCAATAACCAATTTTTATTAATTCTTGGCCATCAATAATTGATTATCAGATTCAGTTTAATTTATTTAACAAAGTTAAGGAAAAAACGTAGTGATTATGCATGTTTCTATGCTGCGTTTTGTAACGTATTGTTGGATGAGTTTGTGGCTGGCCAAAACTGTGAATGCTGGTTTGTTTGTTTGTTGAGCATCATAGATGCGGATTTTTGTTGCCATTCGTTTTCCGATATCTTTCTATTAGGAATTCTTTCTTGAAGGATATCTGGTACTTACAGAACGGACCATGTGAAGGTTGCCAACATCCCAAAGTAAAAGTGTTTCTGTGCAATAAACTTGGTTCGAACATGGCACATCCAGATTGTAAGTCTGAATCGTTAACCACTGAGCTACCATCACTCCCCTGTAAAAGTGTGTATGCAGGAAAAGTTTATGGTGCTGTCGAGGTCGGTCTTTGGATTTTTTTTTTTTTTTTTTACTTCTTATAAAAACATAGAAAACATTCTTTTCGGTCAAGTTTTTGTCTAAATCACAAGTTTTTTTTGTTTTGTTTTTTTTTGCACTCTTTTTCATCTCAAACATGCATATTGCCACTTGGTTGTACGTATTTGGGATCACGCATAACAAGGTATTGTGGGGAGTTGAGTAACGAGATGTCTGTTCACATCACACTTACAATATACAGCATAATCGCGTTGACACACCGGTTCTCGTCAGATCACCGAAGTTAAACGACGTTGAGCCTGGTTAGTACCAGATGGGTGACTATTTGGGAATTCTAGGCGCTGCATGTGCTCTCCGCTTATCTCGGCATTTGTTTCCAGTCGTCCTGTACGTACACATCACTTGCCACTGGTATTTAACAATGTTGACTCAGGAGAGGTGTGGTTGGAGATTGCGCACCTCCTGCCACAAAAAATTTCACGCTTCGGGAGTATCCATAGTCTGTGAAAGACTGAAGGAGCCCCCTCCCCTTCACAGTTACACTTCTACATGTCAGTGCAGTCAGAGAAGTGTGAAAAAGAAAGTGAACTCCAAGTTCTCGCAGGCCAAGGGAAGAAGCTATTACAGTAGAAAGGTTTTCAACATTTAGGGATTTCAACAGTGAAGAGGTGGGATTTTGTTGCTTGTCGGCATGGTCCAGATTATGTAGGTTTGGGACATTTATTTCAAAACCGACGCCATATAAAATCGATATCAATGAATATTTTCTAAAGTAATATTTCGATTTTTTTAACACTTTTCCTTTTGGGAGGGGGTGTATTTTTTTTCTGATAGAACATCGTCATAGAAGATTAAAGATGTGCTTGAAAATCTTGGCTGTCTGGACAGATGAAGAAACGACTGTAAAAAATAAACCATTTTAGTGGAAAATAAAGACAATGCATTGAATATGCAAGACAATGATTGTTTATTTTGGGTTTAAATTGTGGTGCTCAGCGCTTTGCAATCACCAAACCAGACATTTTTTTTTTTTAACGCAATACGCCTCCCACATCGTATGAACATATGAGGGTGTGGCATTTACGTTATATCTTGGTCCTGACCGACCCCGTTGATGCAATAGGATTGAGCTGGGTTTGATATTTACCCATCTGTATTTGCAGGCTACGAATAATATGTTCCCTCCCCCGCACATAAAATGCTCTTGAACTGGAGTGCATGTGCGCGCCAAGTACGGAATTCACTCTCAAAAGCAAGTCAATGGATTAAAACACAAATCTAATGTATGTCTTTATAGTGGAACCTTGAAATAAGGGGTGTTGTCGACGATGTGGCACTGATCGCCTGGGTTTGACTATAAATAGAAGATTACCGTGGGTGTCAGTTATTTGATCCGTGATTTTACTGAAAAATATGTTGCATAAAAAAAAGGTCAACGGATTTGTTCTCGTTTTCTGACTTTAAAAGTGGAGAGGGTGGGGCTCTATTTCATGACAAGCATTTAAAACTCGTTCATTTTTACTGTTTTATACGAATGTCCGAATATTAAAATTTAAAAAAATGAATTATAGCATTTTTGTTGAGATACAATGTGGCTCAGTTTGTCTGTGTGGTTTGTAATAGATCAACTTGGACGGCGGGGGTAATTTAATACGGAAACCATCAAACAGAAAAAATAAGTGATTGATGATTACGTAAAAAAAAATCCAGGATCTTTGTTTTGTTTTGTTTTCTTTTCTTTTACCTAAAAATGAAAACATTCTACAAATATGTACATGTTACGATGAGCTTTTAAAGACAACGTCCGTTTTCATTTCATCTGAATGTCTCATCAAATTGAATCTATCATTCTTTTTTGTTTTCCGGCATATCAAACCTTTTTGGGTTTTGTAATTCCAACACAAATAACCTATTTCATATGAGTTGACCTATTGTATATATTAACCTATTGTAAATGTTAACGTATTGTATATGTTAACCTATTGTATATTAACCTATTGTATATGTTAACCTATTGTATATGTTAACCTATTGTATATTAACTTATTGTAAATGTTAACCTATTGTATATTAACCTATTGTATATTAACCTATTGTATATGTTAACCTGTTGTATATTAACCTATTGTATATGTTAATCTATAGTATATTAACCTATTGTATATGTTAACCTATTGTATATTAACCTATTGTATATGTTAATCTATTGTATATTAACCTATTGTATATGTTAACCTATTGTATATTAACCTATTGTATATGTTAACCTGTTGTATATTAACCTATTGTATATGTTAACCTATAGTATATTAACCTATTGTATATGTTAACCTATTGTATATTAACCTATTGTATATGTTAACCTATAGTATATTAACCTATTGTATATGTTAACCTATTGTATATTAACCTATTGTATATGTTAACCTATTGTATATTAACCTATTGTATATGTTAACCTATTGTATATTAACCTATTGTATATGTTAACCTGTTGTATATAATTATATGAGTTTCCCTCGGTAATTACTTGTGCACAAGTAATTAAATGCAAGTTGCTTTTTTACCGAAGGAAATTACGTTTTCATGCATTTCCCAGCGATATATGTGTCTAAATTTAAATAGATACATCCATCAGTGATATTTGCCAATAGATTTTTTAGTATGAGGAAAACTATCATTTGGATTATTCGGACTGCTGTTCTCCTATTCAGTGTTATTCTTACAACGTTTCGGCTGATTTAACCTCCGACATTCTTTAGATGTATCTTTTCGAATTTATACGGAATTTCGAACGGAACATTGCATTCTCTGCTTAGAAGTCCTAAGTAATTCGCAATTGTATGGTGAGTGTCTCCCCACTGAGGATTGAATCATCAACCTCCAAAAGAGTGCAATATCATTGAGTTATCAAGTGTATTATCCATTACGCCAGGGGACCTGATTATTCAAGAACATCTCCTAATCTTTTGTTGTGTAAAATACTTAATATATATATTTAATTACTACGCATATATATGTATATATGCATATATACATGCATATATACATATATTAAAATCTCATAAAATATATCTGAATTTGAAATAATCGATTCAGTCTTTCCGTAGTCAATTCCAAAAATTCTATTTAAAATTTGAAATGTTAAATCGAATATCATCTTAATTTTTAAATGTTTCGATTTTTAAAAACATGCCCTTAATTTTAAAATACAAAACGTTTGCGTTAGATATATTTCATTTATAAAATCAAGTATACTTATTTTAATTTCCAAATGCAGTGCAACACCCCCAAATAGCATACTACCCATAAAATCATTAATAAAATCCACAATTCTTTTCTGCAATCGATCTATATTTGACATAAATAAACAATTTGCAGTTTTTAATGTCAATCAGTTTTGTTTTTGTTTTATAACTGTTCAATGATATGTGGGGCACTTTGGTAATTGTCTCATCAGTAGACGTGATTTCAGATCGGCTTTCGATTTATCTGACCACAAGCCCTTTCTTCTTTTTTTTTACCGTGTTTATTTTCTCAAAGATATTGTCTCTCAAAACAATCTTCCAAACTCTTCCTCCACTGAAAAAGTCTTTAAAATCAAAACCAGGGAGGAGTGTGTCTTCATCATTGGACGATTATAAAACTGAGCCTGAAACTTGGTGGCGTAAGATGAAGATTATTTATACTAAACGGTCGGATTTGAGAAAGGAGTTTTCATTTTATTAACGAATCAATAGATAAAAATTGAGTAACTTTTATTTCACCATAGCAGTATTTTTCTTTTATTATTTAGACATAAGAAAACATGTCCCTTCACTATCATTGAAAATATTTAGTAGTGATGGGACGATTCAAATATTTTTCCCGATTCCGATACAAATACCGATTCCGATTCCGATTGTTTATAAATCTCTTATTGTTTAA
>NC_136484.1:55088898-55143898 GCF_053919585.1 Euprymna scolopes | reverse complement strand
ACTGATCCCCTCTTAAAGAAAAAACATGTTTTCATTGACATAATTGCTATGTCAAACATATAATAATTTACTCTTAGTATTTTTAATTATCATGTATTTATTTATTTATTTTTATTCCATTTTAACTCCAAACAAGACACAGTGCCACTTTAATGTATGGGGCTACAATCGGGGACATAAGTCGCAGGGATACTATGTAGGAAGTTGAGCAGTAAGAGGTCTGTTCACATTACACTTGAACTTATGCATGACAGTACATTTGGAAAGTAGGATACCTGAAGGGAGTTCTAAAGTCTAGCAGTTCTGGGGAAGAAACTATTAGAGTAGAAGGTCTTCTTACATTGAGGAATCTCTAATGTGTAGGGGTGGGATTTTGTTGCTTGTAGGGTTTGTCAGGAGTATTTACGTCGAGAGTGTACAAGGGATTGTAGTTCGTCGGAGCATCCATCGTTAAAATACTTGTAGAACAGACAGAGAGATGCAAAATTTCTGCGTAGATGACAGTTCAGGACCTATCAGGTAAGCGACTCTCTTCTGAACTGTGTACAGGGGCCAGAACCTAGTAGCAGATGCATCAGTCAAAATGTGACAACAATACTCCACGAATGGTAGCCTTGTAGAGGTACGAGATAATTTCAGGCGTAAGTAACTTTTATAGGTAGAGAGAGGCCACCTTCCTCGCAGCGGCCCTGGCAATGCTCTCAATGTATCTGTTTCAACTCATGTTTCCTGTGAACGTTAAGCTGAGAAGTTTGAAAGTAGTACTTCCAGGTAATGTATCTTTAGCTATAGCTATTAGTGGTTGAGCGGTTTCTTGTGATTATTGAAGGAAACAAGCTTAGTCTTGGCAGCATTGAATGTGACCATCAATTTTTGCCTCATTCCACTACAGATTGGAGGTCTTACTCTAGTGTTTCTGCCATTTCCTTAGATATGTGTTCATTTGATTTCCCCTCGCCCTGATTATAGAGCGTGGTGTCATCGGCAAATATATCCATCTAAGAGACAATTTTATCAGGGAGATCATTTATGAATATTAGGAATAATAACCAGCATTTGTATCATATTGTTTAGATCGTCGAGGAAAACCTGGAATTTTCTCTTTTTTAAGAAGGGTTTAATTATGTTAAGTATTCGTCCAGTGTACCGTATGATCTGATTTTCCTGAGAAGACCATCGTGCCATACCCAGTCAAAAGCTTTAGATATATCTAGGGCTAATGCTCTATCCATCCCTGCTTTGTCCAGTGTATGGTATATACGTTCAGAGATTACAGTTAAGATATTTGCTGTAGAACGAGCTTGTCTAAATCCATATACTTGGCCCGTCAGAAGTTTAGCAGCTGTAAGGTTAATTATGAACCCAAATATTTTGGCGAAATGAGGAAGGTGGCTGTTAGGACGATAATTTAATGGATCAGTTATTTCGCCAGAATTCTTGTAAACTGGTACCACATAAGCAGTTTTCTAGCAATCAGGAAAGCAAGATTCGTTAAGGAATTTGTTGTAACCGTTGGAGAGGACGGGAGCAACCTCAGCGGAGCATTTTCTTAATAGCACAGCCGGGATGAGATGGGGTCCACATGCTTTTGAGGTGTCTAGGTTTTTTATATCATGCACCTGAGAAGGGGTGATTTTCAAATCATCTAGTGTGGCATCTGTCTGCAAAGGAAAGTAAGGGAGGGGGTAGTTTGCTGGGCCTAATGTGGAGTTTGAGGCAATATCCTTATTTAACAGTAATGAGATTGAATTTCTTTTAAATTTTTCTTAAAATACTAAATCATCAATACGATATATTACCCACTTTACAGCTCACAATATATATAATAATTTTGCTTGAATTGTAATACAACTATTTATATGTGTTTGAAATGGGCTAGTATATATCTCATTCTATAGAGACGATTTTGTATACTTTCTTGGTTTTTAGTAAGCAAATTCCTATTAAATGTTACTATATAGAAGGATTCCAAAGTGCATGAATATATATGCACACACACACACACATACGCACACACACACACAAACACATATATATATATATATATATATATATATATGAGAGAGAGAGAGAGAGAAAGAAAGAGATAGAAAACATATATATACTACATATATTTTACATATATACTAGCAGGCGTCCTAGCATTGCTTGGTCGTATACTATGCTTAAATATGTTATTTTAATTTATGCAGATTTCGTATTTATTATTATAGAGACAATTTTCTATTCATTGTTATATTGATCCAAATTTATAGGAATGACCCCGGTATAGCCCAGTCGGAAAATACGCTTAAATATGATATTTTAATTCGTGCAAATTTTGTATTAATTATTACAGAGCCAATACTCTATTGATTATTATACTGTATCTAATCTACAGTAGTGACTTCAAAAGTTAGAATAATAACTTGGGTATAATCAACTAGAATCGCAACCAAAACATTAAGCGCTTCAGTCTTAGTCGCTAGCGTGTAGAACTATCGTCAAATGAACCAGAAAATGTTTAAATTACACCGACTTGTACGTATATTTGCGCATGCATAGAAGAGCGCTTTGCCGTTTTGCGTCTGCCAAGTGGAATTTTTTTTTTTCAGTTTTCACTCTATAGTAGCTATTTTACCGGCTAAAGACCAAATTAAATTTGTTCCAGGGATCCAAATCCTCTATATATCAAGTTTCAAGTTGGCAAGGGACTTTGGTAGACACCGTTCTTCTGTATTGATATTCATATTAAACTCCCTCTTTTTTATTTGTTTAAGAAGAAAATACAGCTTATGAGTCGAGGATATATATAGTCGAGTATGAGTCGAGGATATATATATATATATATATATATATATATATATATATATATATATATATATATATAGCAACAGCCGAATAGCGCAACGGTTGAAGCACCGACTGTCATTTGGGCGATCAGGTTTTGATTCTGGCTTGAGGTAGTTGCTTGTGTAGCCGCACTGATGCGCTGTGAAACAGCGAAACAGTACCGTATGGGGATGACTATATATATATATATATATATATATATATATATATATATATATATATATATATATATATGTGTGTGTGTGTGTGTATGTGTGTGTACATGCGTATATGTGGGCATATATATATTCACATATATACATACATACACACACACACACACACACACACATATATATATATATATATATATATATATATATATATATATATATATATATATATATATATATGAAAGAGAGATAGAGATGATAAGGGCAGACAGATAGCAGTATCAGAATTTTGGGGACATTTTCAGGCGAGTCGCCATTTTGAATATACACCTATATTTCTATCAGATTTTAATAATAGTAAAACATAATTTAAACCCGTAAATTTTATTTCAATAAAACGAGCAAAGACCAAATTTTAATATCATAAAAGCTTTAATAGAGAAATAAACAATTTTATTTATTTTTCCTTCGATTTCTTCACTTAACATTAAACGGATTGTCGAACAATAACATTACTTGAATCTTACGATAATTATTTTAACGGCAAAATAAAGAACTTACCTGGTTAATGAGTAAGATATGCTTTCTTTTAATCTTCCTGTATGAGAATTTATTCATATTTATGTATTATAATCCATGTATTTTTAAATGGAAGGATTTTTCAAACACACATAGCGACCACGCGTGTCTTTAAAGCAACTTGTAACGACACCGGAAGTGAAAAACTATCTCTTACTTATGTACGGAGGCCTATAAGTGTAAAAAAAAAACACTAATTCAGAAACCTTAATAATCTCGATATTGGATTATATTCCTTCAAATTTTCCACTTTTAAAGGTTTTCGGAGGCACTTAAAACGGAAATAACCATTTATATATACGGCAAACGAAACTAGTAGTTTCTAAGATAAAAAATTTTACAAATGGTCACAAAGTGGGGGGTCACTTTTCTATAATGATGTGACGTCAAATGGGCACCCACTTTATGGCCACATTGCAATGAACAGATTTGGCCGTAATTTTAAAGGAATTTTCGAGGGTGGCTTCATATTGACCCTATATGAATAAAGGGAGATAACTTGTCCTTTTTTTTATTTTTGTGCCTTGACGCTATCGTACATAAAAACTGAGAGTTTTCATTTTTTCATTAACACGAATTACGATATGACGCAGATATGCAATGGTATTTTTTTTTTTAATATCTTAAAGAAATACCTGAATTTTTTTTTTATTATACTATAAATCTGCATTATCCGATTTCGTCTTTTTTTTTATATCGAAAAAAAGGAAACCAGGAATTAAATATAAAAATATATCTGATCGACCATTAATTACTGGAACATTCTAAACAAAAATTAAGCTTCCACGTAAAAAAACAAAAACAAAAAAAAAACACGTGGTTATCGAAGAAAGAAGGATTTAAATTTTGGACTTTACCGGTAAATTTACAGATAAGTGATATTTTTTGTTGTTTTAAATTTGAGTATTTTATTTATTCATGTTTTATCTTCAATTTGTGATATATAAAACGTGCCAAACAAAATTAATTATTAAAATTCTCATAGACATTCCAAAATGGGGGGGTGAATTTATTTAACAACGTTTGTCTAAAATATTATATTTAGTTTATCGGAAAGAGCATAAAATTTTACATTCACCCTGAAAAAAACGTAACAATTGAACGTATAGGAAAATTTTGATAGATTTTTAAAGTTTAAAAATTGAAAAATATTCATCTCATAAAAATCAATTGATTTCACTACGTAACAAAATGGCTTCCCAGAGCGCACGCACGCACTTTGTAAACAATGTTTTTTAAACAATGAAAAATAATATTTCTATTATTTTTTAAACAACTTAAATAGTTTATTTTGGAAGCATATTCTATAAAGAAAATAAATAACCCACTTTAGAAAGAGAAATTACGAGTTTTCTATATTTTAATCGAAGTTTTCTGTTAGGGGTGTCAAAAATTCCCCCAAAATTCTGATACTGCTAGCAGACAGAGACATACAGAAGATGATTTGATTTAAATTATAAAGTAAGTCAGAAAGTAGGAGCCGCTCAGGTGAATATCCTATTTACAAATAACGTGCCTTTTTTAAAATATTAGTTATTGAGAATTGGCTTTTTTTTTCTTTTTTGTTGTTGTTGTTTTCTTCTTTGGGGGGGGGGCGTGGGGTTCACCGACAGAGCTGGTCGGCTCAGACTCAACAAACAATCGTTGAATGATGTTGCTCCGGGTCCAATTTTGAGACTGTGATTCTGAACTCCCTTCTTCAAGTGTTTATTCAAAAGTCGAGAAGATGGGTGTGGGTGTGGCTTGGTGGGCGGGTATGACGTGTGGGTTGACACAATTGCATGTATTGTCTGTGAACGGCGTCTTTCGTTTGGCAATGGGTGACAGCAGGGCGCCATGTTTGAATAGTCCAGGCAATAATAACAAACAGTCTCGGTATACATACCAACAGCAACGCCATTGTTGGCAGGAATTTATCAACAACTTTCGTCTTTCTCATCTCTCGATCTACCGAACCACACACGCGCATGCGCACACTCCCCCACCCACTCTCTTTCTTCTCTCGCCCCTCTGCCCACTCTCCAATTCCCTATATCTCCTACACACACACACACACACACACACACACACACACACACACACACACACACACACACGTAGATCTATAATATCTACATAAGGTTTTATTATTAAAAAAAAGCAAACACGTAATCTGTCCCGCCCTTTCACACTGTACAATAATATATATATAGAACTTTTAAAGACAATAGATAAAATCCTTCCACGCACACACTTCAACAAACACTCGTCTAACTACAACCACTGTACACAAATTCTTCCACTCTCTATATGTTGTTCAATCTAAACGAAAATTCTATTAACAACGTTTCTTTCGTAAAATCGTCCGCCTGTGGAACTTTATACCGCGGGTCTGCTTTCCAGCTAACTACAGCTTCGTCGTTTTCAAGTCCAATGTAAACAAGTTCTTGTTGGGCCGTCGCATTAAATAATCAAATTCTGCCCAATTTTCACCACTAACGATCAGTACGATGCTGTTTCACTGACCACTTTATACGCATTGACCCTTATCCTCGAGTGACCTCCAGGCCTTGATACGTAAGGCGGAGTCAACATCGGTGATGCCAAAGAAAAGGTGACTCGAAGTCCGCAGCACACAGTGTCAGATAAAATGTTCGCATTATACTTGATGATTTTTTGCATAAAAGAATATATAGTGTTTCACTGTTCAATTTTATTTTAGTATGATAATAAATATATTGCTTTATCAAACATTTATTGATTTTTTCTCTAACTTTTTAGAGTTGCATATTCTTCTGCATCACATTAATATCATTTTCTATTAGTGTTGGCTTCTATGAAGTCAGTATGTTTTCTTTATCTTTTTTTATATTCGCCTTTGAGTTATTAGTATTATAAAAATTAGTCCTCACGCGAAAGAGCACGACACAAAATGTTTTAAATAATAATAATAATAGAATAACAATAACAAAGACTTTCGCTGGCGAGGACTACTATTGAGCGTAACCAGTTATACAGTCCTTTTGAAATTTTCATCTCTATTTTTCTCCTTATCTACTGTATATATTTAATGAAACCTATATGAAATATGTTCTTTATTAAATTGTAAAGATTTTCTATTCTGAAAGAAGTTTTTAAAAATTTAATCTAAAAAAGTTATTTTAAAGTTTTTGTTAAAAGAAATTCTGATTTTCTCATTATTCAGACATGTATGACAAAGTGGGAGTGTCAAAAAATGAGTTGTTGTGTGAGGCGAAATACAAACTGAAACAGAGAGAATATTCAGACCTGTTATAATACAAAGAGGGAGTTTCAAAAATGAGTTGTGGTGGGAGGAGAAATACAAACTGAAATAGAGAGTAGGAGAGTTTTTATAAATACATGCAAAACCACATTCATTTTTTTTAATCCAAATTAATAAATTAAATAAGATATAAGGTATTAAACTTTTATACCTTACTTTGGAAAATGTATAAAAGTGCACTTTGAAGATAAATAAATTTCAAATTGAATCTTGTACCTTTATGTTTAAAGCCTATAGTGAAAACATTTTGTTTAACAGTTTTCATGCCTTGGGTGAAATGCTTTTCTAACTTGTATATTAATTTATGAAATATTGATTGATTTCTTTTTAATTTTTAGAAAAATAAAATGATTTTTAGCTGACACTGTTTGCTGCGGACTTCGAGTCTCTATTATTCTGCATCACCTCAATATTTTTTCTATTGTGGTTGACTTCTATAAAGTCGGTATTTTTTTTTTTTTTACTCTTTGTTAGATTTGCCTTTGAGTTATTACTTATGCAGTGATAATTGAAGTGCCAAACATGACGTCCATCTATGCTTCTTCTTTAGTTGTCCTGTACAGTATCGGAATATCTTCTCTTGTTTTATTTTAACTATCTCTTATAAGTAAACTTTGGTCCTTTCACTTTCATTTTATTTATTCTTACTTCAGTCGAAATACTCAGAAATCAAAGTGCCCACAACCCGGGGCTAACACTTGAACTATACATGAGATACATAGATATTCGAATGTTTTATTAAAGTTCTTTATCTCTTAAACACTGAGTTAGTAAAGAAATTTAGAACATAATTTTCCTCTCCTCAATTAACCATTTTCATACGTTGTAGTATATCTTTCATTTTGGTCTCTTGGTTTTACTGGATTCTAGGACAAGAATTTATCTAATCGTTGGAGTGCCCAGCTTTTGTTTGTTAAGTTTAGAAATAAGATTCAAAATAGAGAAAGTAATTTTTTTAAGATAAAACTGAACTTATTTGCTAAAATAGGAATTATAAATAAGTTGGTTTTAAGATAATATCTAATATTATAAAAAAGGATATGTGTTTGTGGGGGGGATGAGTTCCCTATGGACTTGAAAACGGCTGTGCCGATTTTTATGAAATTTCACACGAAGGTACTTTATGTGCCTGGCAGTCTTTTTAGATAGATTTTGTATCGGAATGTCTTCGACAAATATCGATAATCGAAATAATTCAATGCAAGAAAGAACAGATTTTAATCAAAGTTAACACCATACACAGCCTAAAAATCACAAGTACATTTTTATCACCACACAAGCTGAAAAGTTCGACATGTAAAACCACAGGATGTTCTTTGATATGACGGGGGCGCGTTCACAATGAATGTTTCTGATTAAAGCACAATTGCGCGATGATACTTGACTTTGATATTTTAAACTTTAATGCAAGCCATTATCACCGCACAACCAGCAAGGCCAAGCATACAAAATCAACAGTAGGTTTTTTGATATGACAGATATTATTTAGAACACACTTGAAGCACGATACTCCACTTTTGCGTTTTAAACTTTAATTCAAACCATTATATATAAAAAAAAAAAAAATTTATAAAATCAACAGTAGTTTCTCTACAGTGCTATGTAGATTATTGTATTGTGGACTAAGTCATTGCTGGGAGGCATATCAAACTTCCTACAGGTCCTCAACTAGAGCAGGCACTCAGTCGATTTGATTGAAAAATAGGCGATTTCGCCGATTTTGATAATAAAAATATGGGAGTGTAAAACATTCGTTGATAATTATTCAATCCCGGGCAACGCCGGGTCTGCCTGCTCGTTGTAAAAAAAAAAAAAAACGTTTGCTGTGAAATTCTTTAATATTACCTAAAATCGATCAACAAATACATATAGTAAGCTATGTTTTAATGAACAGTATTTGGAGCAGACATAAATATGTATTTTCTATCACGAACGATAGCCCCGCTGAGCGAATTATGCACACATTGACCAATCAGCTTGCAAGACGCATTAATTCCATCTCTTCCATAAGAAACTTCTTTAGCTGCTTTCGGAATCACGGTCGGTTAGCAGTGAGAACTCGAGAAGCATCGAAGAAAAACCTTTAATTTGTCTTTCTTGCCCCCATTCCGGTATCGACGATCTTCGCCTGAAGATAACTGCTGGCGAACTTGCGACAGCTAAAAGAACTTTCAACTTTTCGTTTTCTTCACTCTAACACTGTCCAACTTTTTACCGCTGAACTAAATACTTTGGTTGTTTTAAAAGAAGTGGTTTTTTATTATTCCGTGCTACGTTTTCGACTACTAATTAATTTGTAGAGGTGCTATCTTGTATCTCCAAATATTAAGTTTTTATTATACGGGACTGTATGCCATATTTCTTAACAAGAAATCTTTTTTGAAATAATTTAAATCTAAATACGTTGTGACAAACATGAAATACATCTGTAACATAGCGCGGATGTAAATACATACAAAGTGACGTCGCCGGTGAGGGGGAAAAAGGACTATAATAAAGAGAAAGAGAACGATCACGAGAAAGACGATATAACGTTCGAGATCTCGTGAGAGACGTGGAGAACTTCTAGATCACATGGGTGAAGTCACGGCTATATCAATGAGGAAATAATTTTTGTTGCTACAAAAAGTTGAAGCTATTTCTTAATCTTGCTCTCGTTTGTGACGTAGACTGCATACAAGACCTGTAGATAGATAGATAGATAGATAGATAGATAGATAGATAGATAGATAGATAGATAGATAGATAGATAGATAGATGTTACTTATTACTGGGACTTTAGTTGGATAGACTACGTTAAATTAATTAGGAAGCAATGCATTAAAAGAAAGATGAAAACAAACTTTGGAGCCAGAAGAGTAGACACATTATTTTCAGTCGTGTCATTCGAAACGGACTATTTAAATTTGAAGTTTTTGTTTATAATTATGGGACGGTCATATCGTTCGCTTCGTTGCAAAAATTTACAGCTGTAAGTTGAATTAAGAAAGTTTTCATTTTGAAAAATTCATTTTCGTTTATGACTAAAAAGGTCACACTAATCGTTATAAAACAATTGTTTTAGTCTATTGCTCGTGACCAAATCGGATTTTCAATTTAAAAGGTCATTGGATGCACCACACCCACATCTGATAAGCAATAATCAGCATAGAATCAGTAGAAGTCCGTTTGTTATTTTCACCGTAGTCTTTCCAAATGTCAGATCGATGCGTTGGTCACGCGGAATTCACGTTAGGGTTGTGTGTTCCTTGATAGAAGCGCTGGTTGAGTTTGAATAAAATAAATACGTATTAGATACGTTTGAAGCCAAAACAACGCATTATTACAAAATAAACAGAAATTTATTTTGTTTGGAATTTATATTGAAATTTATAAATATATTTCGAAAATACGTTGTTTATTTTGTAATAATGTGTTGTTTTGGCTTCAAACGTATCTAATACGTATCTATTTTATTCAAACTAAACCAGCGCTTCTATCAAAGAACACAAACCCTGACGTTATATTCTGTTTCGATCCTGGCTCTTCCTACATATATTAAATGGAGACTTTCATTGATCGATCAATCGTAGTATAATAGAAAATGTGAAACCCCACTTTTTTAAAACTAACATTTGTTTTATATCTTAGAAACTACTCATTTGCCGTAATTTTAAACGTTATTTTCGTTTTCAGCGTCCCCCGAAAACCTTTAAAAGTGGTAATTTTAAACGAATTTTCGAGGGTGGAGTGATTCTTCATATTTACCTTAGGTGTGGATATAAATTGCTAAATTCATTTCATTCTAAATAATTAAGGTGACTGAAATGATTTGCTGCTAATATCCATTTTCGATTAATATTTGACAGGAAAGCGACTACATGTGGTTAATTTAAATTAAATTTCAATCGCATGATTACATTTTCAATAACCACGCGATTAAATTTTACCGATTTAAAATTTACCCATATTGTAAACACATTCTGTTTACTTGAAGCTTGATCACGGCCAACTAATAAACAATGTTGTGGCGAGACCAAAAGTTCCTTTTAGTGAATGGCCACATCGGTACAAAGAAAACCACCTAATTTATTAAATAAAGATTAAGTATAATGTTATAATTAAAAAGAAATATATAAAAACACATATGGGTACGGTGGAAATGCTATGCAAAATGTCGAAGCAATCAGTCTAGTGGTTTTTTAGTTTATATATATATATATATATATATATATATATATATTATATATATATATAGTAGATTTATTATAGCGACTTATAGTAATTTTGTTTACCTAATTTTAATATATATATATATATATATATATTACAACCTTCATAAACTATATATATGTATATAAATGTTTAATTTACATAAAGTCTCTCCCCTATTATTATATATATCAACTTTTCCTATTAGTTTTGTATTTATAAGTTGTGCCGACACAAACATGTCACGGTGTTAACATTGAGAGTAAAGATTCTAATTGCTTTAAGGTTGATGTGCCGTTTTTATTGAACATTTATTAGGTGCCATCCTGAATGTTCATAACTGGCTTGTTCAGATAATTTTCGTTTCTCAATCTTTGAGTAAACGTTCGTATTTTTCTTAACAGAATAAGTTTATAGTCGTGAAAATTTACCAAAATAATCTTCCAGATGATACGCTTCGATTATATCGGCGTTTTTCAAGTGAAAGGTTTGATATGCTAATCTGAAAATATTCAAGAGACGAAAATAACTTTTCTTAAATTTATCAAAATGGGTCAATCTGTGTCTAAGATTTATTCAACTGAATTTCTGTGGTCTAAAGACCTAATTTGTTTTATTTCATTTTAAAACAGACATTGCTGAATAAGTATTCATGATATATTATTGTTATATTTTGATTTTGGATATTTCAAAATATTTATGAAAACCATTTGGAATTTCCATATATTTATGAAAACATTAAAATTTCCTAATATTTACTTTTAAAATTTAGAATTTGAATATTGTATAATATACTGGCGGATTCGCCCGGCCTTGCCACGGCCACCAAGAGTAAGAAGGCCTGTTAACTGAAAAATGTCTGCAGGCAATGTAGGTAAGATTTGTCAGACTGTCAGTACTACATGAGGGCTATTTGAAAAAGAGCAATAAAACATTTTTAAAAAGAAAAAGGAACACAGTTCGATTACTACTTAGACTGAACTTTATTCAATATAAAATATAAACATTATCTATGTAAAATTAAGTAATTTAAAAGCAATATACAATTTAATACTGATAAAACTGAATTATGAATTTAGGGAACAAACAATTAAAGAAACATTAAACAAATATTTTTGGACTTCGGAACAAGATCAGTGTAGTATCTGTTTTGATGCTATACTTTAGCTTTTCTGTCTTCGGTCGGTGGAGGAGAAATCTTTCGTGACTGAGATTTTTTTGTTTCTATCCAGAGTGCTCCTTATTGGGAAGCTGGATTTTCTCCACAAGATTATATATTGAAATATTTAAATAACTATTACTTTAAATACAGAAATTATATTTAAAGTTTTGGTTTTCTGTTCTTCTATGTCCGTTTTTTCCCATGTTTTTCATCAAAATGTGTAGCGTATTAGTTGTCTCACAAGCCATCATCAGTGATTGCTCACTGGCAGTAACCTGTGGTGTTCCCTGGAGACCAAGTGACAAGTCTCCCCAGATGTCCAGTGTTCTCCACCTCTTGACCACGTGTGCAGATGATTGCATGTTATCGCAACAACCGTTGTCACTGATTTCTCGTTGGCATCGGCCATTGGTGTTTCCTGGGGTTTGGGTGACAAAATGCCCCCCTCCCCAAGGTATCAGATTTGAACTGCACGCTTCCAGTGGAGATTTGGTCAGTACTCTCTCACCTCGGTCTTTCCATCCTTCCTGACCCTTCACAACTAGTTGGTGTGACGCCAGTCGATGTCATCTACACCAGTTTTTTTTATTATTATTACTATTATTATTATGATAATAATAAGGGTGATTGTGCAGTGTACGCGCGTGTATTTTAAATATTATTTTCAAGTTAAATTAAATTTTGGGTTTGTATTACCGTACACATAGATTCGAAAAAGTTGTCAAAAAACAAATATATCACAAATAAATGTTATCAAAGGCAAGATAAGTTACTCTTCTACCTATCTGGAAAGGTTTTTAGTGGTTTTACTCACTTTAAAACGTGTAATCGCTTCGAAAATCATACAATGTTTATCGATATATTTTAAAAAGAAAAATGTCGACATGTTTGGTAGAAAAGTAACTTATCTTGCCTTTTATAACATTTATTTGTTATATATTTCTTTCTTGCCTTTGATAACATTTTTTCTTTTCCGAATCTACGTGTACAGTAAAACAAACTCGTTATGTAAATTATTTACAGTAAAAATGTTATAAAAAAACAAAAATTTGAAGTTTTAAATATATTTTGAAGAAATGAATTACGCCCGGTGCTAAAATATTGATAATTCACCAATCGTAAAAAAAAAAAAAAAAAAAATGCTTACTTTATCATATTGGTACTGGTGCAGAGAGTGATCTGGACGTTATCATTTAAAAAGCCATTCTTAACATGGGGAGGGGAGAGTGTTTTGTACCTATTCTATACTTTAACCTTACAATTGAATAAAAAAAACACATCATAGAACTTTAATTAAACTTGGAAATACAATTTAAAAAATAGCGCGGATCACTCTCTGCACTAGTATCAAAATACTTGAAAATACTCAGTGAAAAGTTTTATTTATTATTAAAAGAACGGACTGAAAAATATTATATAAAAATTGTTTGTTTTGCAGTAAAAAAATAAATAAAATGAAATATTCGACTTTCTCCAATAAAAGTAAAAGTTCAAACACAAATTCACTTACGATATTTTGATTAAAATTATCCCAAATGTGCAATTATAATAATTATTTTCCAAATGGAAAATTGTTCTTTTTCTTTAGAACATACATGGACAATCGGTAACATATATTGGTAGCCATATTTTTTTATGCCTGTTAGCATGACCACGTGGTTGAATACCTACAATTTAATTAGGAAGTGACGTTACGCTGTCATATGCATCGGCCTTCTTTCTCGGTAGCCACGGCCTTACCCGGTCGTAAAATGCGCTTAAATATATTTTAATTTATGCAGATTTCATATCTATTATTATAGAGTCAATTCTCTATCGATTATTATATATTATATTGTACCCAATATACAGTAGTGATTAAAAAAAATATGACTTGGGAGCCATCAGCTAGAATCGAAACCGAAATCCAAACTTATGAAAAATTCTTGATAAAGTGTTTTTGTTTCAAGATTCAAACACGCAAATATCACGTCAGCAAGGACACCCGGACGATCTACAGTGTTTTATATATAAGAAGATACTAGCTGGATTCCCGGCGTTTCCCGGTCGTAAAATACGCTTAAACATGATATTTTAATTTATGCAGATTGCATATGTATTATTATAGAATCAATCCTTTGTTGATTATTATATATTACGAAGAATAATTTGCCTGGTGGACTAATTCAAAAGAAAAAAAATTTAATAAAATAAAAAACAATAATAATGTAGTTCATCAAATTCCGTCTGTGTTTGTTTACAATATCACGTCAGCTGATATTTTGGCTTGACGATGAATGCCCTGGAAACTCACTTCTGATTAATGTTTAGTTTCAAAATATGCAAACGTAGAAATGATTTGCAACGATTTTAAATGGTACCTCTTCTTTTATCGTAAATTGAACTCATTAATAAGAAAAAATTACAATAAAATGGTGAGGTACACCTGAGATCAGTCGATCTGTAGTCGAATATTCTACCACTGAGCTATATTTCAAGATGTCAACAAATCTGTTTTTGTTTGTTTGTTTGTTTGTTTGTTTTTTCTAAGAAGAAATTATTTGTGGAGATGTTATTGTCTTCCTTGCCGGTGCAACCTAAAATATTCCCCTGCAAAATATTATTTTTTTTCTCTGGAAAAAGAAAGACTATTTTTACGGTGGGATTTTTTCGATTTTCGACATTCATCGGATGAATTTCTGTACAAAACAAATCTAAGAATACTGCAAGAAATATAAATTATCTTTGTGTGAAATTTGCAAAAGATGGACTCAGCCGTTTCGGAACCTATAAGGAAGGAACTCACACACACACACACAAAATAACTTTTATATGATAGTAGAGATTGTACTCAATATATAGTAGTGATTTCAAAAGTAAAAAATATGACTTGGGTGCCATCAGCTTTAATACAAACCGAAACAAAAACTTATGAAGAATTCTTGGTAAATTGAATTATAACAAATTTAAGCAAGCAAGCAATGACGCACGGATGGTCCACAGGGTTTTATAATAGTTAAGATATAAGAAATGAGTTTACATTTTATTATCGACTGTCAATATATCCAAAGCAATGACTGAATCCTTAGAAAATGGCCCCCGAGTTCATAGTAGAACGGGTCCAAAAATGGGTGGTAACATTTAATCCTACTAATTCAAAGCTTGTTTTCTTTAACAACTATAAAAAAAAAGACCAGGTGATTGTCAAAATTGTCTGCTCTTGTTAACTTCTGATTCCAGCTCCGCATGATAAGCAAGATATGGTCTCTTTTGATTAAGGATTATCTTCCTCTCAGATAACGTAAAAGTTCTCTTTTCCCAATGTTAAGAATGGCTTTTTTTTTTCCCCTTGGCCATGTCATATTATCGATTCAAATGAGCAGCATAAACCGGAAGTCAAAAAAGACAGACAATCTTGACCATAACCAAAAATCTTTCCGACTACTGTCTGTGATGGCCAATTGCACCTTTCTCGAAAATCCAGCATTCAAATTCGTCTGCTTGACATTTCTAGGAAACATGAAATGGAACAAGTACATAAATATTGACATGTCTTCAGCAAAAAACAAAAAAACAAAAACAAATGTGCATTATAGACTAATTTCAGATCAACGTTGTCTGTGAATGAGGATTTGTGTGAATGAGAGCGAGAGAAAGTCATTATTAGGGCTATGACAACAGCATATTCTTTTCCTTGTTTTGATTCTCAGGTATATATCCATTGATATCTTATGTTTTTATGTAGAGTGATTAATTTTGTCTAACTGTATCGGATATATACTCGAGAGTCAAAACAATAAAAAGAATATGCTGTTGTCATAGCCCTACTCATTATGTATACTGTTTTATCAGCAGTGTTTTGAGCAAAACGTCAAAGACACTTGGTAATCTATTTCACTGACTCGTCACATTAGTTTATGTTGAGTAGATAAAACAGGCTTGATACGCCATGAAAGCATACAAATGTAACAAAAACATAATCATGTCGAAAACTGTTTAATAGTATCATATACAGCATAATCACAGTGACACGCCGGTTCCCGATAGATCAATGAATTTAAGCAACGTTGAGCCTGATCAACACTTAAATGGATGACCGTTTGGGATAATCGTGTGCTGAAAGTGCTTTTCGTTTATCTCGGCACTGTTCCCGGTCGTCTTGCACTTTTCCTTGCCACTAAAATTAGCTAGTGCCGACCCAGGAAACGTACGGTTGGAGATTACGCAACCCTTGCTTCACAATTCGACGCGCAGTCACCGTTACATAGTCGCTTGAGATGGAGCTGGGGCCATGAGTAGTATCTATTGACACCAACTTCAGACCTACCCACCCCTGTTTGGCAATTTCTGGTGATATCATCTCCTCGACCTCATCCTGCACTCCTCTTTCAACTCGCAGTGCAGAACCTCCTAAATGATAAGGCCTTTTAAAAAAAATGACAACGACGCAAAAATAGCATAGCAAACTGTTCTTCCTTTTTTTTTTTTTTTTTTTTTTTGTAAGTGCGAAACCAATGTAATTCTATTTGCATAGGAATCTGTGATTTGCCTACAAGTTGACAGAAAGTAATAAATTACGATCATGATTACGTTGAACGTTTACTGTGTCTTCGTTTCTTTCTTTCTTTTTTCTTTTTGCCTAAGAAACTTTTAGCAAACCATTAAGCAAACAACAATAACAACAAAAGTGAAAAATTATGAATGAGATACTAAGAATGGTCGCGTCGGACAGCGAATTAGAAGGAGACTGATAAACTTTATGGATTGCCAGAGGAATACGCGTTTCTCTTCTTTTTTATGTAAGACTGAATTCGTTGATATATTTGTGAATGGTTGGATTAAATCTACTGAGAGCGTCTGCAACTGATAAGTAAACCAGAAAAAAAAGTTTATTTATCTCCCTGGTTCAAAGGAAAGTGTACAAATAAGTCGATTTGAACACGAAACCAGTTCTGATTTGCTGAATCAACCGCAGGGCGCAGAACTAGTAAAATTATAGAATCACTTGATTTTTGACACATATAAAACAACTTACCTATATATATATATATATATATATATATATATATATATATATATATATATATATATATATATATATGTAAAGTTGGTTCGTTCTAAACGAATAAAACCATATTTCTACGCTACCAATTTATTTGAAATTTTCAGACAACCCATTTTTAGAGTCGAGGTATGTTTTTATGTTATTAAAATAAATTTACCTCGCGAATTATTAAAATTAAAATATTAAATAAAATAAATATATTTTTTAAACCGTTACTGCGAATCTGTTCTATTGATAAAACTGAACTTCCGGTTCGATTCATTTCACAGCCACGAATTGACGAAAGATTTCATTTTCTGTTAACTCGATAAGTAAAAAAAAAAAAAAAAATTACTCATGCAGAGAGTGATCGTGCTGAAATAATAATGTTATTATTTAAAAAGCCATTCTTAACATAGGGAAAGGAGGGTGTTTTGTACCTATTCTGTACGTCGAAAACCTTACAATTGAATAAAAACATATCATAAACTTTAATTAAACATGGAAAACGATTTAAAAAAAAAAAATAGCGCGGATCACTCTCTGCACACACACACAAAAAAAAATCCAATATTTTAAAAAGCTAAATTCATTTATGTACTTACCAATTTTTTAATTTTATTTATGTTAAGGCTTTTCACTCATGAAACATTACGTTTTAATTGTTTCGTTTCTTTTCACGGCATTGTTTACATGAAAAAAGTTTGTTTTAACTTTTTCTAACCTATTTCATTTTTACGACGTGCCTCAACGTATTATAAAAACCCTAACCCCCCCCCATGTTAAAAAAACGCCCTTCCATAAACCTCGAAAGCCGTTATTAATATGGGGAGGTTGTTCATTCCGAAAACCGTTTTAACATGGGGAAGTTAGGGTGTTTATAATATGCTGGGGCGAGTCGTAAAATTAACGAAGTTGCTATCTATTATTTATTGCAAAAATTGCTTGAAATTTATTTATTTGACAAAAAAAAATACATTTTGGTACTCCTTTGGCGTTGAGTTCCATGCTGACCAGTAGAAAAAAAATAATAGTCGCTCCCTTAGTCTCCCACCCCCTCCCCCGCACGTAACATATTTTATTTACTGACGTTGCCGTAACTAAACGATTATTTGTCACATTTACAAACATTTATTTATTTATTTATTTATTTTGACAAAAGTTTTACTTTTTATGTATATTAAAAGAAAAATGGGTACTCATGCAGAGAGTGATCCATGCTGAAATAATAACGTTATTATTTAAAAAGCCATTCTTAACATGGGGAGGGGAGGGTGTTTTGTACCTATTCTGTACTTTAACATTGCAATTAAATAAATAAAAAAAACACGATTTAAAAAATAGCGCGGATCACTCTCTGCATTAGCACCGAAAAATGTTACTAAACATTTATTAATAATTTCTCACTTTTACAAACATTTGATTTTAAATTTCTTTTTAAATGACGACTTTTATCGACTTTTTTTATTTTAAATATCCCCCCCCCAATGGTGTTTATTCCGAAATCCGTTGTTAACATGGAGAGGTTGGGGGTGTTTATTCTGAAAGCCGTTCTTAACATTTGTGGAGGTGGACCTAATGTAAAAAAAAAAATAAATAAATTAAAAAAAAAAAAACTAAATCATTTACTGATAACTTCTCACTTTTACAAATATTTTTTAATTTACATGCGCGGATGAACAAATTGTTGAATAGTGCGAAAACAAAACGTTTTGTAATAAACTTCGGGATAATTTTTTGGGTAAATATTTACATTTAGGTGCACCTCCACAATTTTCTTTTTTAAATGACGACTTTTATTGATAAATAAATTTACTTCTCCGCAACTTTTATTGATAAATAAATCTACTTCTCTGCCACGTGGACTGAACCCCTCCTTTTTTGGATAACCTTTACGGAGATGGTCCCAACGTCTGCCACGTTCTGAGCTCGGGGAGAGGCCGTCTGACGTAGGCGGTGTCGAGGCAGAAAATTACCCCTTCAATAAAGTGCCCAGTTGTTAACTTAAGGAGAAAAAAACCCGTTCCAATAATTAGAATTTTTTATTTTTTTATTTTAAACAGTTCAAATAATTAGAATTTTAAAAAATAAACAGTTCAAATAATTAGAATTTTACAAAATAAACAGTTCAAATTTTGGATAATTCAACAGTTCAAATAATTGGAATTTTACAAAATAAACAGTTCAAATAATTAGAATTTAAAAACAAAAAAACAGTCCACATGATTAGAATAGTTCCACGTGGTTAGTTAACCCTGTAAAATTCTGTGATTTGTTTTACAATATTTGTAAAAGCATCTGTCTGTGACATATCGCATATTTTAGGGTTAGGGTAATTTTCTACCTCGACACCGCCTACGTCAAACGGCCTCTCCCCGAACTCAGAACGAGGTGGACGTCGGGACCATTTCCGTAAAGGATAACCCCCTTTTTTTTTAATAGTATTTTCGGGTGAGTATGCTGACAACAAATATCAGTTAAATTTGGCAAATAGCCCCCCCCTCCAAAAGTGGTGTTTATTCCGGAAGCTGTTCTTAAGATGAGGAGGTTGGGGGGGGGGGGGGTGATTATAAGGTGGACCTAATCTAAAAAAAAAAAAAAAAAAAAGGTTTTTATGCGCACATAAGCAACTATTTCTTTATTAACTTTTTTTTTTACTTTTTTATTTAAAAATTAGTAAATTTCAATGAATAGAATAATAAATCATTTATCATTAATATGTGTTTTTGGTTTTGTGTTGAATGAAACTTCTTTTTTTTTTCATTACAACAATAATGAATCTTTGGCCTTTCGGTCAAGATCAAAGTGTAGTATCTGTTCTTCAGATGCTGCACTTCCATTTCTTGTTCTCTTTCGGTGGAGGATCAATCCTTCACGACTGAGACAATTTTTTATTTTTGTACTTTTTCTCCACGTTAAAAAACGACCCTGGTGTCTAACTCTGTCCCGTGGGGAGGCATAGTAAATAGGTACAACAATAATGAACCAATTTAAATCTTCCGGCATGCGTTTAAGGGTTACGAAATTATCAATAAATCGTTTAGTTACTAAGCCAACGTCAGTAAATAAAAAAAATGTTACGTGCGCATGCATTAGCCTTGATTGGGGAGGGGGGGGGGCTCAGGGAGCGACCATTAAATAATTATGCTGGTCGCCATGGAACTCAACGCCCAAGGAGTACCTAAAATGGCACTTATGCACTTATGTTATCGTGCTATTCTTTAAAATAGTATTTTCCTGTTAAATTCAAGTTTTACAATATGTTTTTCTTTTATTAATTTGTTAAGTGAAAGTACAGATAACCCGGTCGGTTTCTAATGCGAGGAAAATCTAGCCCCTCCCCTCCCAAAAAAAAGGGGTACTCTGGATAATAACAAAACATTAAAATGGCCTCAGTCTCGAAAGATTTCTTCTCTACTGAACGAGGAAAAAAACGGTGAAGTGTAGTTCACCTTCTGTTTCTCTCCCCCTCTCTCTTCCTGTCTTAATATCTCTCTTTATCCATCTCTCCCTTTCCCTCTCTCAATCTATCTTTCTCTCTATATCGCCCTCTCCATCTCTCTTTGAGCCCCTTTCTCTCTCTAACTCCCTCTATCTCTCTCCTTTCCTCTGTTTCATCCCTCTCTGTTTCTAACTCTCCCCCTCTCTCTGTTTATCTATCAATCCCTTTATCTCTCTATCTCCTTCTCTTTCTCTATTTTCCTCTCACTGTCTATTTTCTATCTATATATCTTCCTCTCTATCTGTCCATCTCTTATCCCTCATCCTATTTTAGTCTCCTGAATTAATTACAGTGAATAAGGCATTGTCAAAACATGGATAAATCCTATTTTAGTCACCTAATTTACTGACTGTGAGAATAGAAGTTATTTGAAAATTACTGCTACCTTGAACAGCACAAGAAGTAACTGGTAAAACCTTTCTAATTAAATTGATTTTGGCAGCCATTTGGTAACAAAATGACATAGCCTTAGCCCTTGCTGTATGAGGAATACCTGTGACCTTGCTGCCAAGTAGAAGAATTATTTATTCTACTTTAAAACATTCAATTTTTCAAAAATCTCATGTTCGACATCTCCAAAACATCCAATATGGGGAAAAATATTGCAGAAATGCAAACTTATTGTTTAGGATGAATGCACAATGGTACGCAAAAAATCACTTGAGGCTCTTGGTCGATCCTTGCAAGATTTGCGTGGCAATGTCAGACCATTTGGGAATGCAGTAATATTGCTTGCAGGAGATTTCAGACAAATGTTACCTGTTATTCTTCAATCAACACCAGCAGATGAAATAAATGCTTGCCTCAAATACTCTACTTTTTTGTTCCATGTGAAGACATTAAACTTAACTCAAAATATGCATGTACATTTGTAGACTGTTCGATCCGCACAAAAATTTTTGCATCACTTGTGGGAAATTGGGTACGAAAAAGTGCCAGCTGATCAGAGTTAAGGGCAAAATTCTTTGACTTTTAACTTCTGTAATTTCTGTTTATTTCATCAAAAGAATAGTTAGTTTAAAATGTTTTTGCAGATATTCAAATTATAAGAATTCCATTTGACTGAGTGAATGAGCTATTCTTGCAGGTCAATACAAAGATGCCCATGAACTTAACGCTATTATTCAATGTAAAATTCCAAGTGAGGTAGTCAAATACAAATCCATCGACACTGTTGTGAAAGCAGATAAAGTGGTTAATTATCCAACAGTTATATTTGCCAGGGATGCCACCGCATGTATTGCAACTGAAATTTGGTGTACTAATCATCATGTTGTGAAATATAAACCAATCCAAGCTTTGCAATGGCACATAGCTTGCAGTAAAAAAAAAATTAACTAACAATATCATAGAAACAACAATCTTAACAGGACCTTTCACAGATGAATATATCTTCATTCCATGCATTCCTATGATTCCACCGGATACATCATTACACTTTAGCAAATTGCACTTTCCAGTTTTATTGTCATTTGCAATAACCATCAACAAAGCACAGGGAACAATCTTTACAATTTTGGGCCTTACAGTTACACACTGACTGTTTTTTCACATGGACAATTTATGTTACATATTCAAGAGTCACCAAACCGGAAAATCTCTATATCAGCTAAGAAAATGGAACAACAAAAACTGTACCCATGCAAAATGGAAAATTAAACCTATAAGAAACATGCTTTTTCTCATTTTGGAACTTTTTCCATTGCGCCAATTTGAGCCATAGCAACGCGTGGCAGGGTACAGCTAGTATATATATATATATATATATATATATATATATATATATATATACACGGTCAATTATAAAAATATATACTTTTAATGTATATATTCAATATTTTTTTTCAAATTGCCACAATTAATTAAACTCAACCAAAATCAATTTACACTTTCAGAGCATTATATATCTCTAGTAATCATTCCAAAGCTAAATATGCATTTAATTTATACTCATAGTGTTTTACTGTAAATATAGTGTGTCTTACACGTGTTTTATTGAATAGTCAAAATTCAAACAACTCATCAGAGACAGTTTTATGTTCCTCGGTAAAAATCTTCTTTCCAAGAAACATAAATCTGTCTCTGATAAGTTATTTGGTGAATTTCCACCATTCTATGAAACACGTGTAAGACACACTATAATGTATTAACAATAAAATACTACGAGTGTGAAATAAATACATCTTTGGCTTGGAATTTTATATATATTAAAAGGCTTAGCACAAACTCATCTAACTCCAGCATTTTTAACCTACACAAACCCTTCTTTGAAAATGCTTTAAAGGAATCTGGATATTCCAACCCTAATATTACATACTTGGACCCTAATAAACCCAACAATACAAATAGGAATAACAGATCCCGCAAAGTCCTCTGGTTTAACCCTCCCTATAATAATATGATAAAAACTAAATTAGGTAAAAAAATTCTTCATGCTTCTTAATCACCACTTCCCCCCTAGTAATATTCTACATAAAATTTTTAATAAGAACACTATTAAGCTTAGCTACAGTTGCACAAATAATCTAGAAAATAAAATTAAAAAACATAACAATAAAATACTAAATAACCACAACTATAATAACAATGGTCAAAATAACTGTAACTGCCTTAACAACCCCCAATGCCCGCTCCAGCAAAATTGTCTCTCAACAAATGTGGTTTACAAAGCAACTATTGCCCCTGCTGAAGACCCACAAACAAAAAATTTTACATTGGCCTCTCAAGCACCACGTTCAAAGACAGATTTAGAGTGCATAAATGCTCCCTAAATAACCCCAACCACCCCAATAGTACTTCATTAACTAACCACTATCTACTACTTACCCGAAACAACCTCACCCCGATTATTAGCTGGGAAATTCTTAATAGAGCTAGTACCTGTAAATCACTAAACTCCCCATGTTATTTATGCTTAACTGAAAAATTACTGATTACTAATTTTAGAGATAGAGATAAACTTCTAAATAAAAAAACAGAAACCTCACTTAATTGTAAACATTATAAATCCCACCTCTTAAGCAACTTCTCACCCTTCTAATAATAACTATAACCCACCCCTAAAATCTAACACTAACGAATTACACACCCCCTATTTACAACCTAAACTATATAGTCCCCCATTCATTCTAAAAGAACCCCTCCACAGAACCCCCACCCATTTATCCCACCATTTTTTAGCTGCATCTCTCTTTACCTAACTCATTTTTGTACCCCCCCCCTTTGCCTTAATCACTCCTTATGTCATTATTTAAAGGTTCTCGCCCCATAGTTTCTTATTGGCTATTTCCATAGTTAGGTCTCGATTTCTATTATTTCAATTACGTACTTATCACAATTGGTATCCTTCGACTTGCCTCTCGGTCTATTATCTACTTGTTAACAACTAATCATTTACTTACCTTCTATTTTAATTAATTATTTAATTTACCATCTACATATAACTTATATAATACACTTTTCTCTTATATTTACCTCTTACTAATTCTTTCAATAATAATTATCATATTTTTTAACACGAAGCTTATTTACATATATTTCATATTTGTGTTTGTACATATACTCAAACACATGCTCCTCCCCCATTGATGTGTGTACTTTTTTTACATGTGTACCCATGTGTATGTATTTGTGTGTTTTTGTTATCTACTTACTATTAACATTTTATTAATAATTATATTAATTTTTATTATTTAATTAACTTAGTGATATCCTTATTTTTTTACTTGATTAAATAAACATATAACGTATAATTCACCTATTTACCCTTCTATTTCCCATTTCTTTCTTTCAACTTAACGCCCGACAATTCAAAAAATTATAAATAATAAATTAAAAACAAAAAACTAATTTTTTCAATCTCTCCCTGCCCAGCTAATTTATATATATATATATATATATATATATATATATATATATATATATATGTATATGTATGTGTATATATATATATATATATATATATATATATATATGTGTGTGTGTGTGTGTGTGTGTGTGTGTGTACATGTATGTTTATGTGTGTGTATGTATGTATTTATATGTGTGTATATATATATATATGTGTATATGTATTTATATATGTATTTGTATTTGTGTGCATATCTTCTACATGTGTGTATATGTATGTATTTATATATATTTGTATTTGTGTACGTATCTTCTACATGTGTATTTGTGTGTGTGTGTGTTTTTCTGTGTGTATGTGTTTTATTCACTTATTATAAATATCTCCCTAATAATTTTATGAATTTATTATTATTTGATTAACATACTGAGATTCTTACCTATTTCTATATTAGTAAAATAAACTTGTAACTTATAACTCATTAATTTATATTTTTCTCCTTCTCTCTTTCCTTCAACTACAACGCCTGAAAATTTAAAAATTATTTATAAAATATTTTTCAATTCCCCCCCCTCCCAGCTAATTTATATTTATATGTATATGTGTATGTATATATATATATATATATATATATATATGTGTGTATTTGCATATATGTTTATATATGTATATATGCGTGTATTTTTACGTATCTGTGTATGTGTGCATATATATATATGTGTGTGTTTGTTTATATGTATATGTATGTATATATATATATATATGTATATATATATATATATATGTATGTATGTGTAATCACGCATGTGCTTTTCCCCCATTTACGTATGTGCATTTGCTGTACATATTTATGCGTGTGCTTATATTTGTGTGTTACTTATTTAAAATGTTTTTTCTATTATTTAAGTTACTTACTTAAGCTTTCACCTATTTTATTTTATTTCATTAAAATAAACCTGTAACGTATAATTTCTACCTGCCCGGCTAATTTATTTATATATATATTATATTTAATTATATATATATATATCATTACACTATCAAAATAAACCTGTAAAGTATAATTCATTAACTTATTTTTCCTCTTCTTTTTCTTTCCATTTTATAAACAATAAATATCTTTCAATCTCTCCCCGCCCGGCTAAATTACTTTAAACCCCATTTTCAACCCATTCCTTCACTAACCTCTCCAACCTGTTGCCATGGTGATCCTTTAAATTAACTGTTACTTATGCCGTTATCAATAAAAGTAGCGTCTTTTAAGTTTAAAGCGTTAAAAAACACGTATATAAGAATTTACACATAATTAATACTTAATTATAAACCCCTCTCTTTTTTAAATACACTCCTACTACTTTAAACTCCAACGTCCTCTCCCCACCACTCCCCCTTCTTTTCTAACTCCCCTTTATCTACGATCTTTCCATTTTTATTTGACTTTATAACTTAGTCCATCTATGAATTCTGATGATGCTAATTGGATTTTTCCTCTCTTTGAGGATTTTCCTCTAGCTGAAACAATTTTGTAAACTCATTCTGGACTCATAGTAATAAATTTCCTATATACTGCTCTGACTACACATTGAGCACTCTAGTCCGGTTTTTTCACCACTGGTAAATATATATATATATATATATACATATATATATACATATATATATATATATTTGTGTGTGCGTTTATATATTAATATATATATGTGTATATATGTATATATATTAATATATATTAATATATATATTAATATATATATATTAATATCTACATATTAATATATACATATATATTAATACATACATATATATTAACATATATATATATATATATATATATATATATATATATATTCTAACTTCCTGCTGTGAGAATACTTTCATGGCTGTATATTATAAACGCCCGCTAACATGGCAGTCATAAGTATGTAATTTTCTTCAATTTATGTGTTAATTACCGGTGGTCTTAAAGAAAGACGCTAGCTCGCAGAGTCAAATGTAGCTTTTGGAGGTGTCTGGGTTCGAATCTCTCAGCCAGCAGTAAATATCACTTACTTCACTGATCACTGCATAGGCATGAAACACTAGTGTCTGTAAGTATAAAAATAATTGGTGATATTTATTTGAAAAATATCTCCAAAATTATATAAATGCAACTTTGTCTGTGTGTGTGAGTTCATTCCTTATAGACTCCGAAACGGCTAAATAGATTTTCTTTAACATTTACAGGACTTTAGTGCATGACTTTAAGTCTGGGGGTGTTCTTAGTTAAGTTTTGTCTCAGAATACCCTCGATAATTACCGATAATCCATAATCGAAACCGCTATTTTAATTTATCTATTATCGGTAAAGCCATTTTCCAATATCGTCGCTTAGCAACAATGATAGAACAATGGACCGTGAAAATTCTACTGTGCGTAAGTTGATAACGAGTTTTTTGTTTGTTTTTTGGCGGGGGGGGGTTAATGACGTGGTCTGGATGTTCAAACTCCGCACATTAATTTCTTAATTTTTTTTATTGACTGCAAAGAATTTTATAAGACTTGAAAATTTACATGTTTTTGTTGTTGTTGTTGTTGTTGGTTTTTTTTGGGTTTTTTTTTTTTGTTTTTTTGTTTTTTGAATGACGTGGTCTGTATGTTCAAACTCCGCGCGTAAATTTGTTAATGTTTATTTTTCGTTAACTTGAAAGAAGTTTACATTAAATAATTTTATAAAAGAAACAGCACGTTCTCTAGAATGCAATGTAGATAACATATATTTTGGACTAAGTTACTGCATAGAGAAATGTGAAGCTTCCTACCAGTCAATTTCACGGATTTCAATAACAATACAAATGTAGGAGTGTGAAATATTCGTTGATCATCATTCAATCCCGGGCAACGTCGGGTCTCCCTGCTAATTATATATATATATATATATATATATATATATATATATATATATATATATATATATATACGTGTGTGTGTGTGTGTGTGTGTGTGTGTGTTGGCTACGTTGGAATGAAAGAAACTCAATAGAGTGCTCGATTATATGATGATAATAATATTATTTACTTCACAGAAATGCTGATGGTTGTCTAATGTAAAACAAACGAACGTATGCTTGCTTTTCAGTGATTTTCTTGGTCAGTTAATCTAGAAAGCACTGAAAGTAGAGAAACGGTCTTACTTCCTGTGCTTCGTTATTTGATCAATTTTAGGGGTGGGTGTAAAACAGTACAGATATAGTAAGTAATAAATCATTTACAAATAATTAAGAATAAAATAATGAAATTATATCCACCGGAATATATGACTGTACTCCATTTATTCCTACCGAATTAACAGAAATAAAGACAAACGAAACTTCAAACAGTCACTAAGCAAGTCATCAGTGCTGTAACTATATATTCATGTCAACGTTAGGATATAGTTTCACTTATAATACTCTATTAAATAAGATTGGCGCCAAACAATCTGCTGTAAATTTATAGAGATAGAATAAATGGCTAAGACTAAAGAATACAGAATTATAAAAATTGGTTAGAAAATCCAACGCTTATGAGCTTATTGACTGGAAATTTTGGCTATAAAATTTACTTTAAGTTACGGTCAAATCTCTTTCTCTTTCTTTTATCTCTTTATATCTCTCTGTATATATAAATGAGTGTGTGTGTGTCTTATTTTTAACACATTTCTTTTATTCTTCTAAGTTTTAAATTTCACTTCAACAATCTCTCTCTCTTTCTCTCTCTCTCTCTCTCTCTCTCTCTCTCTCTCTCTTTGTATATATATATATATATGTGTGTGTGTGTCTAGATAGATAGATAGATAGATAGATAAATAAAAAATACAAAAGGAATGAACAGATTAAACAAAGGAAGAAAACAATCGTGTAATCTTTTTTACCATTTTTGTTGCGATCAACGAACTTCTTTAAATTTATTTTTCTTCTTGTATTTAATTTGTTTTTTTGTTTTTTTTTGCTTTGTTTGTTTGTTTGTTTGTTTATAATCTTGTGTCAACGACATTTCATTTTATGTAAACCCGTGCTAGGGGTTACAAATGAAAGAAACCACAAGTAGTGTAAAGTATATAAAATATAATATGTATTTATCATAAAGAATACAGGAGCCACTAAAGTGAAGGAACGTGTTCGTAGCATGCGGTTAAACATGATATGAATGTCTCCATTTAGTCTCTGAAACCAGTGGTATTTATAGGACAGTTGATTTCACTTAGTTCTGAAATAGGGGTGATTAGTACCCCACAACAACCCCCTCACGAGCTTTTCATTCCCCTGGTGTGATCGTATAGCTCTTTTTCCTGGAGTTGATCTCTATCTGGTCGGTCATTTTCCTTTTCCTACGTTGTCCGGTTGCTTGTGGTGTTACCAAGTCGAACGTGTCATATATCTGGTCCATTACTTCTTCTTGTTCAGCAGGCGGTTGTTTTTCGTCATCTGTTATACGTGCCCGAATTTGGTTTAAATGTTTCTTGTGCGTAAATCTTGGACCTTCAATAATGTATACCATCCGCCCGATACTTTTCTGGACCTTTCCTAGTTCCTACATCGTGCTATTATTTTTGTGTACCTGGAAAAATACCTTTTCCCCAGGTAAATACTTCTTTTTAGGAACTATAGTATTTGGCGGTTTCACCTGTTTTGGTAAAAGTTTCTGGAAGACCGGCCTAATTTTTCTCGTGAACATTAACTCTGCCGGCGACATCTTTGATGGAGTCCTTTCATTTGGCGTAATTCGGTAAACTTGTAAAAACTGTTGTAACGCCTTTTCTGAGGGCGTTCCTTTAGCCTTCTTCAGGGCTGTTTTCACCGTGTCTACAAACCTCTCTGCCTGACCGTTCGATCGGAGATGGTAGATTGCCGCCGTTATGTGGTTAACCTGGAAATCCTCGCAGAAGCTTTTAAAAGCTGCTGAAGTGAATTGTGTGCCATTGTCTTTTTTTTTTTTTTTACACAGTGATCACCACTTATCAAGACCCGGAAGCCACTCAGGGATAAGCGTTATTGCAAGTACATTACGTTAGTGTTGAGATTTGATGAAGTGTTTACTTAAGGGGGCGGTTCATTAGGAATTTGCTAACATTAGACTTGAACACATCCAAGTTGTAGTCCGGTGGGAAGCAGGCAGACGGAACAGAGTTCCACAGACGTGCTTTGTTCATGGAATCCGCGTTTTGATTTAGGCAGAGATATAGAGTGGGGGAAATTTTTCACAGTGGATTCAGCTAGACGAGTGTTTTTCGTGAAAGATTGGTGACGGGGGACCAGAGATTGGAGTTCAGACAAGCACCTGCCATGGAAATAACGATAAAACAAGGATAGGCTCGCAACGTCTCTTCTGTGGGAGAGAGGTTGCAGCGTAGAGAAAAGGGCATCCCCCACTAAGCCACGAAGTCTATTTTGTACTCTGTCAAGGCAGGATGGGCTGTTTTTAGCAGCTCCTGCCCAGATATGGCAACAGTATTCCATCCTTTGACGTACTTGGCTTTTATATAGATAAAGAATTGCATCAGTAGTGAGATATCTTCTGGAGCGGTAGAAGGATCCCACCATCTTTCCAGCGATAATGGCAACAGACTTGATGTACGTGTTCCATTTCAGATCAGGAGTAAAGGTCAAACCCCGAAGCTTGTCAAAATACGGGGCCTCACCCAGTTGAGAGCCATCCATCACAATTGATGCCAGATGGGGATCAGAGCGTTGATGATGTAAGGATAGGAGGTTGGTTTTGGATGCATTAAAGGTAACCAGCCACATCTTCCCCCACTGAACCACGCACTCGAGATCAGAGGAGAGAGAACCAGAGAGAACTTTGTCATTTACAGCCTTTGATGTGTTGCCGTAGATGGTCGTGTCATCAGCATAGATGTCAACGAATGATTTAAGTATGTGTTTAGGGAGGTCATTGATGTAGATCAGGAAGAGAGTTGGGCCCAGGATTGACCCCTGAGGGACTCCAGCATTTATATTGCGGGCCTCCGATTTTTGACCATCTACCACTACTCTTATGAGCGTATCGGAGAGAAATGATTTAATGATTGAGAAAACATTTCCAGTTATACCGTAGCTGGAAATCTTGTGAAGTAGACCCTTATGCCATACCTTGTCGAAGGCCTTTGATATGTCGAGAGCAATTGCCCTAGAAAGGAAGCCTTTGTCAAGAGATTCACTAATCCTGTGGGATATAACCGTCAGCACATCTGCGGTAGATCTTGCAGAGCGGAAACCATATTGTGTGTCACTAAGAAGGTTATTCCTGCTGAGGTGATTGACTATTTCTCTATTTAATATGGATTCCAGCAACTTACTCATAACACACAGGAGACTTATTGGTCTGTACTGAGAGGGAGATGACTTATCACCTGAATTCTTAAATACAGGGCAAACTGATGAGGTTTTCCAGGGAGTCGGAAAGCACTTCTCCTTAAGGCACCGCTTAAATAGTTTCGTAAGTATGGGAGCAAGTTCTGGTTGAATCTTTTTTAACACTATAATTGGGATGCCATCAGGGCCAGTTGCTTTACTGGAATCTAGGCTCTTGATTAGCTTGGCGACCTCCTGCACGGATATTTGTATGTTACCTAGCTTGTTCTGTGTTATAGGAGGAAATATAGGGAGTTGATGGCCTTCGTCGCATAGGGTAGAATTAGCTGCAAAGTTCTTTGCAAATAGTTTGGCCTTGTCTGACGCTGACGAGATGACCTCTGGTCCATTGATAATGGTTGGGATAGAACGCACACTTCTGTTCAGGGTCCTATTTGTTATTTGCCAAAACTGGTGGGAACCAAGCCGCTGATCAGCTACCTTGGATTTAACAGACTGGGCATATAGCTCTCTTGCATGTTTTATTACTCTTTTACAGTGGTTGCTGGCAGTCCTGAAAGCAGTTTTAATCTCAGTGCATCTATTACGTTGGTAGTTATGAAAAAGTGATTTCTGTGCGCGATAGCAGCAGCACATTCTGGGGAGAACCATGGCTGGCTGTTAGGTTTTTGTTGGAATTTTTTAGATGGTATGAATTGGTCTATGCCTACAATTGCCATTGTCTGACACTAAACAATCAACCACACCAAACCTAGCGGACTATTCGTGAAGAGCACTGATTGTAAAATCCGTTGTTGGACTTTTATATCGCAATACCTCATGCGATTTTGAAAAACTGTCTACCACTATTAAATAATAGTTTTCATCCAGTAGGCCTGCGTAATCTACGTGTATTCTTTGCCATGGGTGGTCCGCTTTAGCCACGGGCTAAATTGTATTGGGGGCGCTTTTGCAGTCAATGCGCATTCCTTACACGACTTTACCGTGCCTTCTATATCAGTGCCCATACTCTTTCAGTAAACGTAGGACCTCATGAGGTTCTTCATTCGCATAGCCCCAGGGTGCCTCGTATGAAAATCCTTTAGAATTTTCTTTTGTAATGTAGCTGGGATTACTACTCTTTCTCCATACGGCATTACCTCATTGCACATAGAATAAGCTTCCACCACCGATTCATCCGATTTAATTTCTTGTTTCATTTCTTTGATGAAACTATCTTCTTCAGCCTCCCTTATTATATCTTCCAAAGTGACTGGTAGTTCCTTGATCGTATTATATAGTATTTGTGTATAATTCTTTTCACTTTGTGGTGACGCTATTACTGTCTTCTATTGGTTCCCTTAATTTCAGGATTAATCGCGACAATCCGTCTGCGTGACTTCACTTCGCAGATGTAAAAAATTCCATACTGAAATCGTAATTCAGTAGAATGGTCCTCCATCTTTTCAGTCTATTGGCTGTGTAAGTTGGCAGACCATTTTTAGAGCCAAAGATGGTTATAAGCGGCTTATGGTCAGTTTGTAATTTAAATTTACGACCGTGTAAAAATCGGTGGAATTTTGTAACACCGAATATGATCCCCAGTGCTTCCTTTTCGCTTTAGGAGTAATTCTTCTAGGCAGGAAGTAAAGTTCTTGACGCATCGGCGATCGGCTTAGTAGACCCATCAGGCATCTTATGTTGAATGCACGCCCCGATTCAATAAGAACTTGCGTCAGTTGCGACAATAATCTCTTATTTCGGATTGAAATGAGTCAGGGATAAATCTGACTTTAATACATCTTTTTATTTCTTAAACGCTGCCTGGCCCTCAGGCGTCCAGTCCCGTTTTCTGCCCTTTTTTAATAGTACATTCAATGGCGCACGCAATTCATGCATGTTCTTAATGAACGTTTGATAATAGTTCGCGAGTCCTAAAAAATCTCTGCAATGTTGTTACATCATTAGGTTCTGACATGTCTTTTATAGCTGTGGACCTGTCTGGATCGGGTTTCCTTCCGTCCTTATCTATGATATGTTATTTAATTCGTTCAAAAAAAAATCGCATTTTGCTTTCTTCAATGTGAAGCCGTATTCTTTTATTCTGTCAAAAACTTGAAATGCATGATCTCTATGTTGTTCAACATTTTGACTACGCATAAGAATATCGTCCAGATAGCCTATTGCGAACTTTAAACCGCTTAGCAAAGTATCAATTACCTGTTGGAAAATTGCAGGTGCTACTTTTATACCAAATGTTAATCTATTGAATTTATGAAGTCCTTTGTGCGTTAAGATACACAAGTTTCGAGCTATCTTCCTCTACTGGTACTCGCTTGAGTCTATATTGGAAAAATATTTTCCGCCATTGAACTTAGCGAATATTTCGTCTAGGTTTGATAGTGGTTAGTGATGGTCCTTAAGCGCCGCAATCAATCCGGTCGAAAAGTTCGCGCATACCCTAAACTCTTTAGATTTTTTTTCACGTATACGGTGGGGGCTGCCCACTCACTATAGTTAATAGGGGTTAAAACCCCAGTGTTAACTAGTCTTTCCAATTCTTTTTAAATTTTTTTCTCTCGAAGCGAACGGTACGCTCCGTAGCTTTTGGAATATTGGTTTTGCTTCGTCCAGCAATTCGAATCTCGCCTTTATTTTTGTGCAGCATCCAAGCTTTTCAGAGAAAACACTTGGGAAATATTTTTTGAGATCCTTTTTGAGTTTGTCGGCTTCGGTCGTTTGTGACAAAAATCACTCATTGGCGAGTCCCATAATTCAAATTCTTGAATCCAATCGGTCCCAAATAAGTTCGTTGCGTTCCTTAGGACGAAAACTTTTAGCTTTTTTGTCGTTCTTTTTAGTGACACAGTTATAACTACCTCACCCTCAACATTTATTTTTTCGCCAGTTACTGATCTTGCTCGCTTTTGTTACCGTGGGCTTTCCTATTTTTGCCACGTGTAAAAATTTATAATTGATAAATCCGACCCTGAATCGAGCTGCAGTTTTACTTCTTTATTTCTGTAACATACTTCATTATGTTCTCTGTTGGTGAAGGGGCCATTTTTGCAGTTTTTACGTAGCTCTTTTTTCCTACTTTCGCCCCGTAATATGAGGCCTTGTACCCTGCTAGCTTGCATAGGTCACGTCATTTTCCTTGGGTACTGACATGCATTGTACCCATGAGGTCCTCCACATTTGCTACAAGGGGTTCTAGGATTTTATCTATCCTGATAATTTTGTGAAGGGTTCTTTTTTCCTCTTCGTCGGTAATTGCTGGCGGGCGGGTGTCCTTTATTTTTTAAGCGTATTTTTTTAATGTGCGCAATACCTATTTCCTCTATGTTTCGGGAATCTTGCTTCATTGCCACGAACTGCTGACAATCTTCAGCCAGTTTCTGAAGCGTCAAATTAGGTTCTAATTCCAATTTATTTTGAGCACGACGTCTTATATCAGCGTCTTTTGTGGATATCAAACCTTGTGTGAATATTAAGCATTTGAAATTGTCCGCCGTTAATGACGACAATTTGAAATCGTCACAGTGCTTATTAACTAGAGACGCAAAGGGCGTATAATCCTGACTCTCCTTACGTGTAAGATCTTTTATGGAAAAGGCTTCTTTTTGGACAGTATAACTCCATTAATAGTTTGACTGCCTCATCAAACGACAATTCGTTGGTTTTTCTCGGTAAAATAGTCTACGAATTTGTTATGTTCTATGTACCTAACTTCCGTAGCAATAAACGAACCTTCTTTTGATCCGACCATGCACTGCAATCAATCTTTAAAAGGTCTTCAAATCTTCTGAAATATACCTCAAACGTTAGGTCTTCCTCAGGAGCATAGTGAAATGTATCAATAGCTGATCAGATCGCATTTTGGGAAAAAGCCGTGCTGGTTTCTTCTCCGCTGTCCTTATTCACTAAAACTAGCGTTATCAAATCCATTTTTTATCTGACTGGTTTTGTTGCTCTAAATGTAATTTTTTCCAATTCCAATATTTGTTCGTTCATTTCTTTCCTATCTCTTTCTTGTTTTTCCTCAAAGAATTTCATTAAATGTAACTGCCTTTCCAATATTTGTTCGTTCATTTCTTTCTTTTCTCTTCCTCGTTTTTCTTGGAGATATTTTATTAAATTTAGCTGTTTGTCTTCGTTTTGTTTCCGTATTGCCAATTGTTTCTCTTCGTTTTGTTTCTGTATCGCCAATTGTTCTTCCCTGAACCTTTTTTTAAGTTCTAATTGTTGACTTTGTTAGAATTTCACATTTGTTTTGTAAACTCGTCCGTTTGATTGTTTGTTTTGTTTTGTTTTGTTTTGGACGGTATGGAATTACTTAATATGACAAAACAACCCAATTCGTTGATTTACTTTTTCTATAGTACCAACTCTATAGAAAAAAAAAACTTTACAAAATTCGTACCTGGTTATTTAACGAATATTTCTTTCATATATTTATTTCCTCGTATGATAATTTTTCTGTGAAAATAATTCGGCCTTTGTATTCATACAGAAAGCAGTAGATTTCGTTTGTCATTTTTCAATTTTCGTAACGTGTAGGTACTGGGTTCAATTCTTTGTTGATCCTACACATTTTCCCCTATTTTTCCTTAAAAAGAAAAGTTAAGTTACTTATCTGTGAAAGAGAGTTCATAGCATTTATTTAATATTGGCTACTCTTTTCGATTTCTGTGTAGAAAAGTGCCCAGTTGAAGATGAAGATATTAATGGTTTTAGCCAATTTTTCGATATTTATCGTCTGAAAGCCGAACTTCGAAACGATACTGAAAACTGTAAAAATCTGTCGTCTCTGTTTAAAGTTATAGGCAGACATGCAAACATACATGCATACATACATACATTTATATATTGGTAACTAAAGATTTTCGACCCAAACCGATTAAAAAGCTTGCCCTATCTCTGAATACACTTTATGTCAAATTTCAAATGTTTAGACCAGAGATTGTCTGAGTAAATTGGTAGAGACCGCAGAGGTCAAATTTATTTTAACTTTGACCCCTATTATGACACCTCAAGATTTATTTTTGGGGGCTCAAATCAAGTTATTAAGTTACATCTATGTCCAAGGAACCTATATCTAAAAATTGCAATTAGCGGAGGAGTTTGGAAGAGTTCTCAAAGGTCAAATCGTTGAACTTTGACCCCTTAATCGCCAAATTTCTGGCCAAAAACCGATTACAAAGATTTTCCCAAATCTCAGTACCCTGTATATCAACTTTCGAGTCTTCAGAGTTATTGCGTAGGGAAATGTACACAGACACACAGACACGTATACTTATATATATATATATGTGTGTGTGTGTGTGTGTGTGTGTGTGTGTGTGTGTGTGTGTGTGTGTGTGTGTGTGTGTAGGCGCACTGATGAGCTGTGAAACAGCGAAACAACACTGTAGGTGGATGACTATAATGCTCCCTATCTTGGGTTGAGCATATTGGGAAGTGATATACAAATTACCATTAGCATATTAAGCGATGATCTTTGTGTAAACAAATTGAGCTTAGGTATTTGGACAATGTCAAAACATTGTTAGTTCCCTGCCTGCATAGAAGCAACCAAAGAGCGCAACGGTTAGAAGCTCCAACTGTTGTTTAGGCGGTCGGGTTTCGATCCTGGCTTGAGATAGTTACTTGTCTAGCGCATTGATGATCTGTGAAACAGCGAAACAGTACTGTTTGTGGATGATTTTATATATATATATATATATATATATATATATATATATATATATATATATACATATATATATATATATATATATATATATATATATATATATGTAGTTTGCTTGAAGAATTGTGTGGGATAGATATGTAGTAGAGAATTAGAAGGCTATCACAATGCAAGGAATGAGATATAGTCGTTGTTGTTGGAAGAAGATGAAGACAAGTGGCGATTTTGCTGCCATCCAATTACCGCGCCATCATCTAGCATGCTTGGAATCGATCTGTCACGTCTACCATTTGAAAAGGGTTTTTTTTTCGAAATAATAATGGATATTGTCGCAGATATAACAAGTAAGACATTTGTATTTAATACAACTGAATAAATATATGCATATATAGACATATATGTATGTACTTATTGATTTGTAAATCGCCACTTGTTTCGTCTTCTTCCAACCACAACGACTATATCTCATTCCTCGCATTGTGATAGCCTTCTAGTTCTCTACTACATATATATATATATATAGAGAGAGAGAGAGACAGACAGACAGACAGACAGACAGACAGAGAGTCTTATTTATAGTATTCTTCCGAATGTTACTGGGTTTATATAATTGAAAATTCAGTAATCGTTCATATACCAATAATTTTTAAGCCAAAAAGAGATGACTTAAACTGTAAGCTACAAAATTATTATATTTCATAATTGAGCATTCATATATTGTTTCAACAAAAACCAAGACACCAAGGAATGGATTGATAGCAACAAATAGTGTATTTCATCGTTAAAATTGTTTCAAGACTATTCGGACAAATTCAAACATTATGCTGTTTGAAAATTTTCATAAGACCAGCCTTTCGTCAGACGTATTGAATAAAAACACTTTAACAATAAAGCATTATGGAAACCATTTCTCTTATAAGGAAAAGAAAACAAGTGAAAGAATTTTACTTACATCTCATCCTTGCAAAGTTTTTACAAAAAATTTTTTAGAAAATTGCTCCAGGAAAATGCCTAATTCGGATCATTACAGTGTGATGTAGATTACTCAAACTACAGTTTGGGTCGTTTTACCACACTGCTTTCAAAGACATTCACTTCGGATTTTACCATGTAATTTGGATGTTAACTTTTATCTCCTTTTCTTTAACTTCCCTTACTCTATGACTTAATTAATTTTTAATTGTGATTTTCCATGTCCTACTGACTTTAGCAAATAAGGTGTAAACCATTATAACTATTTGCTAATATTTTCTCCTCTGAAGAGATGGTAGACATCGAAATCTTATATGATAAGGAGTTAAAATATTTCTAATGTATTCTTTGTCTTAAATAGAATAATAAAAATCTTTTGATTAGAAATTCAACCATTTCACGTCATAAATTTTTAAATTCATTGAATGACTAAAAATTTGATTTATTTGCTCTATCTTGTACATCGAGCAATTCTTATTTAGGTGGGATAATACTTATAGAATATTACTAAATTTAGTAATATCTTTTAAATCTTATAATCACAGGTTTCCATACCCGCTGATTGTTGGATAATTTTATTCTGAAGTATACTGAAGTATATATATATATATATATATATATATATATATATATATATATATATTAGAAAGTCTACGTGGCATCAACCAGCATTACGTCGTTAACACATTGTGACAGGGGTGTAAAGTGGGATAAGAAGCCAAACAGTACAAAATCGGCCAGGCGAAAATTAATCTTATTAAGCGTATCATATATTTTTCCTACAAGTAGTCTGCTCCTCCTACCTACACCATTTGACAGGTGCATATACACTTAAGCCACGCGAGACGCGGAAGACTTTCTTACTCCGTTCCATCTTCCGCCTACACTCAACTTATCAGACAATACGTACATTTAAACCTACCACAAGCATTTCAAATTAACTTAAAATTTAAGCAACAGAAAACTAGACATACGTAAAACCACCTCTTTCACATACAATTTACCGTATATTAAATATTTCATGCACATATAATAAGAAACAGTTAGCATTAACACACACACATTCATTCACTTATTACAGCTGTATATAGACAAGTTTAAGGGAAAATCTATTCCGAAGCAAATTTACAACTATATTTAATAATATGCTAATTTATACTTAAACTTAATAATTAAAAGATTTAATAGATGCTTACGAAAGATATTAAGATTGACTTTTTGTGTATAAATTAATAGGCTTAGAAAAACACTGATTAAATCTTCTAATTATCGGGTCTAAGTATAAATTTGTCTATTAAATCTAAGTTTTAAAAAATAGAAACTAAGTTATTTGAGTACGGTGGAATGATAAAATTGTCGCCCTAGAAAAGACGACGTGATTCCATTTCCGTTTGATGCAAACTGATTTTCTCTTTTGTTACAGACCATCTACTAGTTAGACAGTTGTGTACAAATCCCAAGAGCTATAGGAGTCTTCTATAATGTCTGAGAGTGACACAATGTTTAACAAGCGAGATCGGAGATGCGCCGCTGTACAACTCATGCTCTCTACCGATCCAAGTTATGACAACAGGACTATTGATAATACCATAAAAATGTTTCGCTGGATTGCCACAAATAACGGGGACGTGCCAGGGTGATTGTTGCAATATTTTTTAGCTAATGAGCGGGTATGTTCCCTGACAGTCGAGAGATTCTATTTATAAATGTTGCTGCTAGGAACTGACGAATCAAATTAATTCATGTTCTGCTACCAACCAATCAAAAACCAGAATTGCTCCACGAATTCAAAAGCTACACAAAGTACTTCAGGCACAACCTGAAAACAGAAACGACCCCGACTTCATTGAAAAGAACGCAACTGTTTTTGCGGAATTAATACAGTGCTTAGATGACCGAAGTCTGTCACTGGTAATGAGAGAAGCCCTGGACGATGGCTGCAAAGCACTAAACATATTAAGAGAGCATTATTTATTGAAAGGAAAACCCAAAATTATTTCTTTATATACTGAACTGACCTCTCTAAAACGAATGGAAGCGGAAACAATTACAGATTATATTATAAGAGCTGAAACCACCGCAAATTCTTTCAAATGTCTGGTGAAGTTATTAGCGACAGTCTGTTAATCTCCATAGTCCTCAAAGGATTACCGAGTGATTTCAAGCCATTTACCACCGTAATAATCCAGAAAGAAAACCCCATGACTTTTAGTCAATTCAAGGTGGCACTCAGAAGTTACAGGGAAACTGAGAAAATGATCAGAGAAAAAAAAAAAACTATAAATCTCATGAAATTTAAAAATGCACACACAAAAACACCAAAATTAAATTATATCCACGCCTGGAATAAAAACCGCAACTTTGCCAAAAACGATTTTTCTCCTAAGAAAAGTACAAAAATTATTGCTATAATTGTGGCCGACCTAGAAAGAGTTTCCAATGTAGGTACAGGACTTTCAAAGTTGACACGATTAAAAATGTGGAGCGCTCTGTTAGCGAACATGCATTTTTATTTTCATGTACGTTTGATACTTCAACAAACAGTAATAATTTTCTTGTTGATTGCGGTGCAACGGTACATGTGATTACGAAAGAATCTGATTTTATCAATTTTGATCCCAACTTTAAGCCTCCGAATCATTTCGTAGCACTCGCAGACAGCAGTCGAGTAAACGATATCGTTTTAAAAAGAGGCGATGCTAAAATCTCGCTAAGGAACAATAAAGGTGAATTTTGTTTCTGTATTCCAGAAAACGCTCTTTTAATCCCGAAATTTAAACAAAATATATTTTCTGTACAAGCTGCCATTAAATAAGGTGCAAATATAAACTGTAGCCCCAATAAATCACAACTGGTGTACCCGAATGGAACTGTATTCAACATTAAAGAAATGGAAGACTATATTATTTAAATAGCGTAGTCCCATCAAAAACAGCCTTCCATGATTTACAGACATGGCATAAAATTCTTGGGTACTACAATATTCCTGATATCAAAAAGTTGCCGACTGTGGTTGACGGGATGAAAATAAAAACATCAAAACACTTTAACTGCGACGTTTATACGCAGGGTAAAATGACAAACTATCAAAACAAGATACGAGACAAGGAGGCCACGAAAATCCTATCATCATTGTGACTTGAACGGTCCTGTGGAACGGATGGCCAGAGGACACCTATAGGTATGCGTTGAATTTTGTAGGTGACTATGACGGTTTATTTTTAAAGAACAAATCTGATACTCAGATAGGAACTAAAAATATTTAGTCGACATGGCTCCATGTGGTGAAGTAAAGTGTATTTACGGATTCAATGGAACGGAATTCACTAATAAAGATTTTGAACTTTTACTAATTAATCATCGAATCAAGCATGAAAAATCGGCCCCTAAATCGCCACACCAAAACGGGAGTGTGGAAAGAACATGGGAATGGCAAGATGTCTACTCATTGAATCAAATAAATTCCCTAAAATTAGAAGGATTTTTTTTTATTTTCTTCCTTAGTTCCTTTTAAATAACGAAGGACTTGCTTAGCTCTGATTAAATCCTTCATTGTCGGTCTTGATAATTTTTGTGATAGTTTTGTTACTGTATATCATATATCTGGTCTCGTCGCAGTCATTAAATAGATAAGACTTCCTATGATTTCTCGGTATAATTTATCGTCTATTATTTCAGATTCTGTGTGTATATTTTTATTAATATCATTTTCGACCTGTGTAGAGCGTTTCTTAAAGAGCGATAGGAGCCTTCTGTCATGTCTGAAAGTGATACAATGTTCAACAAGCGAAATTGGAGATGCGCCGCTGTACAACTCATGCTCTCTACCGATCCCAGTTATAACAACAGGACCATTGCCAGCACCCTAAAAATGCATCACTGGATTGCCACGAATAACGGGGACATGCCCAGGGTGATGAAAACAAAGTTTCCGGTTACGGTTATTGTCTTTGGCGTGGTTTCAAGTGAGGGCCACATCATGCAACTTCACATCTTCGATTCGGTTAGAAAGTTAACACCAAAATCTATCTGGATGTATTAAAGATTGTGGTGATCCCCTGGTGCAACCAGGTTACCGCTGGCAGATCTTGGGTGTGGCAGCAGGACTCGACGCCGGCCCACAAGTCCAAACAGGCCCAGGTTTGGCTTCAGAAGGAGTGCTAAAACTTGTAACCTTCTCTCACTGGACTCCCTCCTACCCCGACCTGAACCCGCTAAAATACTTCGTTTGGTCATACGTCGAGAACATCACCAACATGACTTCCCACAACACCAAAAGCCAGCCTGATCGCCGCCATTCGCCGAGTCCTGCCGGCGCTTGTGGAAAAGGCATGCTTCCAGTTTCGGGCCCGTTTAGAGGCAGTGATTGAGACTGAACGCGGTTACATTGAATAGATGCCAGTTATACTACATAATCAAGTGAACTGATTTTTTAAATAAAAGTTTTTACATAAAACTGTAGTGTTGTTTACTTTAGGGCAACACTTTTATCGTACCACCCTGTAATATTTCTATTTCAAAATTTGTAGTTATAAAATCATAATTTTATTAAATAAACTTCAATAAAACCTATATGTAATACTTACATCCATCAAGTATCTTTACATCATTAACGCTCTGATCCCCATTTGGCATCAATTGAAATGAATGGCTCTCGTCTTTGGGAGACCACATGTTTTGACAAGCTTTTGGGCTTGACCTTTACTCCTGATCTGAAATGGAATACTTACATCAAATCCATTGCAAAAGCCGCTGGAAAAATGGTGGGATCTTTCTATCGATCTAGTAGATATCTTACTCCTGATGCAATTCTTTATCTATATAAGAGCCAGGTACGTCCAAGGATGCAGTACTGTGGCCACATCTGGGCAAGAGCTGCTAGAAAGGAGTTATCCTGCCTTGATAGAGTTCAAAATAGATTTCGTAGCCTCATAGGGGATGTCCTTTCCTCTTCCCTGCAACCTCTTTCTCACAGAAGAGATGTTGCGAGTTTGTCTCTGCTTTATAAGTATTTTCATGGAAAGTGCTCGACTGAGCTTCAATCTATTGTCCCTCCTCGCCAAACTTTCACAAGAAACACTCTAGCTGAGAACACTATTAATAATTCCACTCTTTATCTGTGCCTAAACCTAAACGTAGATTCATTGAACAAAGCTTCTTTCTTAGAACTGCACGCCTGTGGAACTGTCTTCCAGTTTTCTGCTTTGCTACAATATGGTTCTCTTCAAGTCCAACGTAAACAAGTCCTTGATGAGCCGTACCACTTAATTGACCGAATTTCCATTACTAACGATTACTATATTGTCCAATTGTATTACTGTACACTCTTTAACACTTATCCTCGAGTGACCTCTAGCCCTTGATAAGTGCTGATGGCTATGTAAAAAATAGCATTTCTACACACAATTATGCAAATTAGCAAGCCTATGTTTAAGTAAATATGATTTAAATATAATACAATAATAAAACTATAGCCAGGTTTGAGGAAAATCTATTTCAAGTCGAATTTGCAACAATATTTGGCTGGAACTTAACTCTATACTTAAAAAAATGCATTCTGTATTTACTAAACCTATCAAACTAATATTAAGAAAAATAAATAAATAATCCAAATTTCCTATTTCAATCATAATAAGATCTCAAATATTTCACCTTACCAAATAAAATTCTGTAAAACACTTATATATGACTAAGCCTACTTCCCCAGAACTATGATATAATTGCACAAACAATTTGAAATCTAAAATATCTTAATTCATCAGCGTATTAAAATATCCGAAATCAAGGCAGCTATTATTAAATCTCTTATTCACTAATAATAATATAATCATTATTATTGGTTTAATTACTAGCTATAATCTAGTTTAATTGAAGTACTAAATTTTATAGTCTAACCCTCCACTCTCTTTTCACTGCTGTTTATAAATTAAATTACCTATTTATTGGTTAGCTTAAAGCTTAATTAACTACTGCTGTTTCGGAATGAAAGCAACATTAGATTATATTTAATCGGAGATGGTTTAAGTTTTATGTTATAATAGAAATACATGTGGAATGTCATGGTGATTTTACAATTTTTATCCGAGGCTGATGTGTTGACAGGTCATCTTTATTTCATACCTTTGATTTAGTAGTTTATCTTTATCTGAAAGCTTAATAATAGCCAGCAAGACACACTTAGTATATAGATTTACAATTAACATTCCGAAAAACAAACAAATATTGAAAAATAATTTTTTAAAATGAGCAAATTTTTATTAGAATAACTCAGTTGTTGTTTAACAACGTTTCGGCTAACTATTCATCTGGCCTTCGTCAGTTGGAAAACCGCAATGGGATAGGAATATTGAGTGTCTTAACTGTATCCTCAGTAATTACTACCTTCCATAGTTGTTATTGTCTCACCACGTTTTGGCCAATTAAGCCTCTGGCTGGTTTTGGGTAGGATTGAAACCGCTATCTTCAGACAATGCTGATATGGAACTGTACAGATTTAACGCACTATCGGCCCCGAAGGGCGATCGAGGTTGGATTTTTTTGTTTGTTTTGTTTTATATATCCGAGTTTTTATCTGGTTTTCCATCATTGGGTCCGTACCGAATGTCATATTATTTTTATCATTAGATTTTTTTGTGAGATGAGTAATTTATATATTTATTTGTTTATTTATTTGTTTGCGAAACGTTGTGAAACAATAATTTGAGGATTAGAATAATAGTCCTCAAATAAATAAATTAATTAATTAATTAACTCAAAAGGATTCCAATAATAAAAATAATATACCATTCGGTACGGACCCAATGATGGAAGACCAGATAAGAATGAAAATCTTGGATATATAATCAAAAAATCCAACCTTGATCGCCCGTGGCGCAGTGGATAGAGACGTTGATTCTCTATGATTCCAGGTGAGTATTATCTGAAGATAGCCGTTTCAATCCTACCCAAAGCCGGCCAGAGGTTTTTTGGTGAGACGACAACAACTATGGAAGGCAGTAATTACTGAGGATACAGTATAAAAGATTTAGCATTCCTATCCTGTCGCGGTTAACCATCTGACGAAGGCCAGACGAATAGTTGGCCGAAACCTTGTGAAACACAATTAGAAGATGAGAATAATAATTCTCAAATAAATAAATAAATTACTCATCTCAAAAGGATTCCAATAATAAAAAATAATACACCATTCGGTACAGACCCGATGATAGAAGATGGAAGACCAGAAAAAAAAACGAAGAAAATTGGATATATAAAACCAAAATATCCAACCTTTATCGCCCTTCGAGGCCCGTGGCGCAGTGGATAGGGACGTTTAATTTCTATGGTTCCAGTTTGGGTAGGATTAAAGCTGCTATCTGAAGGTAACGGTTCTAAACTTACCCAAAACCGGCCGGCAAGAAATTACTAATCTCAAAAGGATTCCAATAATATAAATAGTATAAAATGGCATATAAATTTAAAATTAAATAAAATAGTTTTTTTATTATTTTAATAGAATAACACAGTATATACATTCCCAATTATCTCTTTTACAAAACAATATATATATATATATATATATATATATATATATATATATATATATATATCATTCACACACGGTAGTGTTTGAATATATGATTAAGTGACAGTTTTAGTCATTTAGAACTGCTTTAAAGCTTCACCGCTCACTCATTTTCCGACTAAATTCCAAACAATTATTACAGTTTATAGATCACCTTCTCAGCTATATTGTGAAAAAAATGTTCAATTTTCGTTCAGTAAAGCAAAAGTTATGATGAATTTTCTGGTGTTCAAAATGGTAAATATATGTAAGGCCGTGAGCGACGCTTTTTATGACTGGTATCCATGGCAACATCGTCGCTTCAGTGAATACTGCCGCGAAAAGAGAAATAACTCGTGAAACAGACAGAATAAAAGTATGAAAGGGAGATAATTGGGGTATTTTATTGAAAGCAGACGAGTGCCGTACATTGTTATGACATGTGTTTATGGGGGGGGGACTAAGACTGAAAATAAACAAGGAACAAGTGAATTTATTGGAAACCTGGAAAAATAATGGAGTATAGAAAAATGCGAGCATGAAAAGTGATATGGTTAAGCTTAAACATGGAAAGGTAAAGGACTAGTTGTTAAAACTGGAAAAGAAAATGAGAAGATATTCTAGTAAAAAATATAATAAATTTATAACTTGAAATATTGCAGCATTAAGAATTTTTTTTCTATTCAATTTATAACATGATATAATCTCTTCTTAATGCTGCAATATTTTAATTTACAAATTTTTATATTTTTACTGCAATGTCTTGTCCTTTTCTTTTCCAGTTTTAATACCTAGTCCTTTACTTTTCCATGTTCAAGCTTAACCATATCACTTTTCATGCTCGCCTTTTTCTATAATATATATGTGTGTGTGTGTGTGTGTGTGTGTGTGTGTGTGTGTGTGTGTGTGTGTGTGTGTGTGTGTGTGTGTGTAGTAATTTATAAAATATATATATGGCGATTAAGCTACACTGAATATTCGGCGTTTCATCCACTCTAGGATTCGTCAGGCTAATGCGCGAATTCTGTAGTTGTTTATCGTTTTATATGGTCCTCTTCTGTTGAGGATTTTAGTTAGCCAATCAGCTTTCTAGTATCCACTGTGCCCCTTCCTATCATCCTATACAAAATAGTTTTAAAACTAACAAAAACAATAGAAAATAAACAAATAAATAAATTAAATAAACATGAATATACATAAACGATCACACATATATGTATGTATATATTTATGTATATATATGTGCATATATGTATGTACACATATGTATATTTATATATTTAAAAAAATGTCTGCCTTAAACCACTAACCTAGTTTTAAAACAGATCCTTTATTCGATAAAATGCATGCCCATTGGCTGATAGGAAGGGGCGCGGTGGATACTAGAAAGCTGATTGGTTAACTAAAATCCTCAACAGAAGAGGACCATATAAAAACGATAAACAACTACAGAATTCGCGCATAAGCCTGACGAATCCTAGAGTGGATGAAACGCCGAATATTCTGTGTAGATTAATAGCCATATATATTTTATAAATTACTAACTAGCTCTACCTACGTATTGAGCACTTTTGAAGTACATACTTAAAGTTTATGCATAAATCTATACTTTCGTATATTAATTTATGTGAGTAAATGAAGTAGTTATACATATATATATATATATATATATATATATATATATATATATATATATATATATATACTAGCTGTACTCGGCCACGTGTTACTGTGACTCAGTTTGTTAAAATGGAATACATTCCTAAAAAAAATTGCATTTTGTATTGTTTATTTACTTTTATTATTTTTTATTATTTTTTTTATCAATAAAAGTTGCCCCCCCCCCAAGAAAAGATGAATTTTTTACCATAAATTGTTAGGTGAACTTGCACTTTTTTTAAAGAAAGTTGGCAGTAAACGTTTCTTTTTGAAAACAGAATTTTTATTACAAAAAGAAAAGATGGATGCTTTATATGAACACTGTAAATAGTTAGGTGAAAGTAGAGAAAAGTTTGATTTTTTTTTTCAAGAGAATGTAAAATTATTTTTTTGTCAACAGATGTTAAGAAAATAAACAGAAAAAATACTCCCATCATTAATTAATTATGCAAAAAATAAATAAAATGTTGATTTAGTGTTTCAACATTTGAACAACGCTCGGCTGAATCCGGTGACTGCCGGTCGAACCCTAACCATAATTGATGGAAAATCCAGAGGATTTGGGTCAAATTCTGCATGAGTACCATTTTTTTTATTATTTCGTCTTTTGTTCAATTTTTTGAGTGAGCTATCAGCGATTGCAAACTAACAAATTAACAAAGATGCAAAAAAATGCAACAATTAAATAAGTTTAAACACTCAAGAGAAGAACCAAACCAAATTATTGCCAGTATGTTTGGGAGAGGTTCTATTTTTTCTTTTTTTTTTTCTCAATATTTTAAGCAGATTTGACACTCAGCTACCAGATTTTTATGGGTCGCTGGCTCGGTTTCTAATACAACGTAAGTAGATCTAGATGTTTATAACTTATGATAAAACTTGCGGAGTATGCGCTATTTTTCGGTTGTTGTAAAAATGGAACGGAAACTTAAATTTCGCCCTGTTTTAATCTTTTTTTTTCATTGTGCCCCCCAAACGAATATAATCAAAAAAATAACATTCAACAATTGTACTTTATATATATATAAAACACGAAATATTAAAAAATATATATATATATATTAACGAAAGGGATATAATTTCATTTTTAAACGAAAAAAGTCAGTTTGGTATATCTTTTTGTTATTTTTTACATAAGTCCAACTTACCGTCCACATTGGAAATATCGACATTTATAAGTTGTCAGGTACGTTTGCAACAAATAAACACTCCAATCTACCCATGTTAAGAACGGCTCCCGGAATAGACACACCCAACCTCTCCATGTTAAGAACGGCTCTCGAGATAGACACCCCAACCTCCCCATGTTAAGAACGGCTTTCGGAATAGACACCCCTAACCTTGTCAGCATACCCGAAAACCTATAAAAGTTGACATGTCGAATGTGAACGATGGGTTGATTGGACGTAATGTGAAAATGTACCGAATTTAAAAAGGGAACGAAATTTAAATTTCCGTTCAATTTTTACAACAACCGTAAAGCAGAACCAGAGCATTCTCTGCAAATTTGACCTAACTTAGTGTATTAATGTTGTTATTTTTTAAGTAAAAATAATATTTAGGTTTGGATGTAAATTCCTAAACTCATTTCACACTAAATAAGTTTATATATATATATATATATATATATATATATATATATATATATATATATATATATATATATATATATATATATAACTTTTTATAATTTTGAGCAATTTAAACCTTTTTTATTTTTACATATTTTTTTTTTTTTTTTTTGTATTTTTCATGTTTAATTTTTAACACTGTAAATAGAACTTTGGTGCTACTGTATTTTTGTACCGCGCTATTTTATTCATTTTTCAGATTGTATTCAAGTTTCACAATATCTTTTTATCATTAAATTGTTAGGTGGTAGCACATAGTAGTTACAAAACATAGACCGACCTCCCTATGTTAAGAATGGCTTTCGAAATAATAACGTTATTATTTTAGCATGGTACCGTAAACAGATAAGTACTGAATTTTTTATAATTTTACATGGTAAATTTTTACTTGGTTTCCATCTTACAACTTTTATTTGTTTACGGATATTCTGAAAGCGAATATTGCATTTAAATTTTCCGTAAATAAGTAGTTTTCTGAATATTGAGCAATATAATTTTTTATTTATTTCTGGTGGTCATAGTTTCTAACTTTTAATTTTATACAACAAAATAGATTTTTTTAAATAATTTTAAAAGAAATATTGTTCACGGATCTTTTCCAATTTTAATTTTTAACAAACAATATTAACCTTTTTATATTTTAATTTTGAAAGAAGAAAAAAGTAATAAATTTCAATTTTTTGAAAATAAATTGGCAATAATTGAAAGAGAATATACGTGAAAATTAAGAAATTGCAATAGAATACTCATGTGATTTAATAATAATCACGTGATTCAATTTTGAATTAGAAAAAAAATCATATTACTTAAAATTATAAAACGTTCGATTTATATTGCTTTTAATTAAAATAAAACTGTTTTTATAGTTTACAATTATAAAAAGTTCTATTGATATTTAAATTTGTTTTATATGTTCCGATAATTTAATATTTCTATTTCTATTAATATTGTTTATCATTGAAAAAAAAAAAGATATTCATTGTTTAAAATTATTTACAAAATGTTTACATTATTTTCATGGTAACATAACGGTGACTACAGGAATTTAGTTCCTTTTAAGCGATAAAGGTTCGAGATTATTTTTCCACCTAAACTTCTGTATTGCCGGCCTGCCGTGGTGAGACCAAAAGTTCCTTTTAGTGATGTCACGTGACGGCAGGCGATGATAAATATATGTGGCCAAATAAAAAAGTGGCTACATCGTTATAAAGAAAAATTAATTATAATGCTATAATTAAAAAGAGATATATAAAAACACGCATGGGTACAGTAAACATATTATACCAAAATGTCCAAGCAATCGGTCCAGTGGTTATTTAGACTATTAATATCTACCAAGAATTAGATTTATATATATATATATATATATATATATGTGTGTGTGTGTGTGTGTGTGTGTGTGTGTGTGTGTGTGTGTGTATTGTTAGGAGAAAATATATACCCCCTCCTTATATCATAATGATATATAGATATGAGCCAGACAGACCTCCCCTTCCCCCCTTCCACGTCAAGTCAGACAGACCTCCCCTTCCCCCCTTCCAAGTCAAACCAGACAGACCTTCCTTTCCCCCCTTCCAAGTCAAGCAGCAGACCTCCCCTTCCTAAGTTGAACAGCGAACAATCAAACGACACAACTACTCCCTCCCTCACTGATCATGTATAAGCAGCAGTCAAACACCCACGCAAACATAGGTAACCATGACAACCGATATCAGTCGATCGTGACGTTAAGCGCGGAAAGAAAACGCGCGAAAAAGTTTAGTTTCAAGCTGACAAACGTTGTGAAACGACGGCAATATTTTCTGCTCTCCAAAAAAGCAGGAATATGCACCCGCGTGGACGACACATGGTGACCGACAAATGATCAGCTCAACTCAACTTGGCGGACGGCCATGAGACCAAAAAGGGACCTTTACTCCAACATGGAATTACCTTGGTCAACACAATCTAACGAAAGCCATTCTACTCGAGAACTTTGTCAGGACAAACCGCATGACGAAGAAAGAAAATGAAGTGATAAAGAAAAACTAAAGACATTATCACGTCATCGAAATGCGCGAGTCAGAGGAGAAATTCCCACCAAAAAAGCTGAGTATCGTTCGATATCCATTCTCTCATATTTCACCCCCACCCTCAGCCCGCTCAGTGACAGTCGAGTTCTTTCCGTGAAATAATTTCTTTCCTCACCAAGCATGAAGGTGAAAGAATTGGAAAAAGAAAAGAAAGATAAGGAGAGAAAGAACATTGTTTCCTAACTTTCACTTTGATTGTTCTAATGTTTGTTTCAACTGAAAAGAGAAAATCATGACCCCCATCCCAACCTGATATTGTCTGCGACCCGACTTTCATTTTAATTATCCTAATATTTTGTTTGGTCTGTGTCTTTATGTTTTGCCAAAGTCTGTGACCCGACTTTCATTTTGAATATTCTAATATTTTGTTTTAACTGTGACTCTGTGTTTTATCAAAAAAGAAAAGAAAGAAAAGGAGAGAAAAGGAAGAGAAAAAATAATACATCTTCACCAATGAACCCCCCATCTTGATCTAATGTTGTCTGTGACTGGACTCTCATTATGACTGTTTTGTTATTTTTATTTCCTTCATTTGTTTTTTTTTTGTTTGAATAATAAATTTATATATTTTAACGTTATTCGTTTGGTGTCCGACCGTTTTCATTCCCTGCCATCTTTATTATTAAGCGTGAATGTTATCGGGTAGTCCATGACGATTCCACTGATTCGAAACTTGGGAAATATCATGCGGTTGTGATATTATTACGGCCGCCAAAATTCCACACTTGTTCTTTTTCTCACGACGTCTATTTGGGTATAGAATTTCTTGCGAAATTCCTAACCCCTAGGCTAAACCCGGAACACGTCACAATATATATATAGTCATCCTCAAACAGTACTGTTTCGCTGTTTCGCTGTTTCACAGCTCAACAGTCCGGCTAGACAAGCAACTACCTCAAGCCAGGATCGAAACCCGATCACACAAACAACAGTCAGAGCTTCTAACCGTTGCGTTATACGACTGCTGCTATGCAGGTAGTGAATTAACAATGTTTTGACATTGTCCAAAGTGCTTGAGTAAGCTCAATTTGTTCACACAAAGAGCATCGTTTAATACGTAATTTGTATATCACTTCCCAAATGCTCAACCTAAGATAGGGAGCATTAACACATATATTCACGATTGCATCCCGAATAAATAATATTACATTTGAAAAATATATAAGCTTACAGTCATAATTAATAACTGTTTTAGTACATCCCTATTCAGGAAAAATTACTGCTATTATATGATGGTGATATACCATATTTCGTGATTAAATTGACTCTTCTAAGCATTATATATAAAGTAACCTACGATGAAGAGTGAGCATTCTTTCTGTAACACACTTCTGTACTTCTGTAAATGCACACTCTTTTTAACTTTTAAAGTTCATTCAGCAGAGCACGGAGGTTATGCATGTTAGGAATGAAAGCTTCATAATAGTTTACTAATCCTGGGAAACGTTGTAGAGATGTAAGTTTTTCAGGAGCTGGTATATCCTTAATTGCAGTGGCCTGTTCAGGATCTGGCTTACGGTAGTCTTGGTCTATTAAATACCCCAGATATTTCATTTCTTTCATAAAGAAATACTTTTCTTCTTTTATTCTGAATCCATAGTTCTCTATTTAAGAAACCACATGGTGGACGTGTTCGTGGCTTTGTTCCACAGTATTTTTTATTAAGATGTCATAGATAGCGATCGTAAAATTAAGTTTGCCTAGAATACTGTTCATGACTTGCAGGAAAATTGCTGGCGCCACTTAGACACTAAAAGAAATCTTTTCAAACTTGAATAATCCACAATTTGTGTTTATAGTAATTTGTAACTGTTAAGGTTAATTTAAAAAAAAAAAAAAAGGTATTTCTCTCTATCTAATTTCGTAAATAATAATACTTCAGGGATGCATTAAATCCTGTTGAGAAATCAGCACACGCACGAATTTCTTTGGATTTCTATTTTACATAGTCAGCGGATGATGCTCATTAGCTATACCCCACGTTAGATTAAATGACAGTTAATACTATTTTGTCTAATTCCGTGTTTGTATTTATCTAACGAGACGAAAAGTGCCTTTTTTATTTGAATAGTGATCAAATGTTATCTTTTAGTTCGAATTTTGCTAGAATTTTTTTATATTGATCAATGTCGGCCGAAAAAACTTTGGGAAAGATTTATTTTAACTCCGTTTTTAGTTTTTTTTTTTCTGTTCCGAGCGTCAGACTGTCGATTTTCTAGCAAAAAGGCGTTAATAGGTAAAACACAAAGGTTAAATTCTTGCATCCAATTTGTGCCAAATAAATTGTCGGTATTTTTAACTTATACATTGTTAATTTTTGTAACTCCGTTGAAAGTAAGGTCGTCTGTAATTTTGACCTCGAATTTAATTTTGGTAGTAGTCACCGATATGGCAATTCGGTTGGTTTATTCGATGCAGAGTCTAATTGTAATTTGACATTTTAATCAGGGTTTTTACTTTAACGTATTTTTATAATTGTGCCATCATTTTCGTCTGTTCTTGTGGATTTAATCCGAGTTTTATTTCCTTTATTCATTCTGCAATGTGAACTCTTATATCCAACTTTATTACAAGTAAAACAAGTTTTTTTAAACGGTATGGGCAATTTCTAAATGAATTAAGGGTTTCACAACGGCAAGAGCGGCTAGGTGGTAATTTTTTATGATTTTTTTAGGCGATTTATTTTTGTAAGAGAGTGATAAAAATCTTTCTATTTTTTTGTTTTACTTATTTTTAGTTCGAATGTGCTTTCTGGCGTATCTTCCTTGTGTGAGCAATGCCAGATTCTTCAATATTTTTAGTCTTATTTAATACTTATAACCTTTGGAAGTATTCAACAGATGTTATGTCGTAAAAGTTAGTTCTCTTTCCAACTTGGTAAACATTCTTTCGTCTAAATTCTAATATCTTTTGCGGATACCAGTCTTTGCACGAATATTAAGCATTTAAAATTATACGCGCAAAAGTTTTCAAATCGTTACAGTATGTATTTACAACGTTAGATATTCTTCGTTGTCTTTTCGTGTTAAGTTTAGACATTTACATCTTTTATGAAACAGGGAAGTTTTAAGGCTAAATATCCGGATAGGATTTTAACAGATTCAGAAAATGTCAAGTCGCTAACTTTTTAAAAAATTACCCATTTTTCACAATTTATTTTATATAGATCTTCATATTTTCTTAAATATGAAGCGAGGGTTTATTCTCGTCTGGGGAATAAGTGAAATTGCTAATTGCACATCAAATAGCATTTTGTGAAAAAGCATTTTTTTCGGCATTTTGATCCCTATTTGACAATTTTCATAATAATAATAATTCTTCAAACTTTTCGTTCTTTTGCTGCCGTTACAGTCATCTTCATTTGTTCTTTTGCTGTTGTTGCAGTAGTTTTCTTCGGTTTTCTGCTGTAGGTCTTTGTTCTGTTGCTGATGTCACAGTAGTCTTTCGTCGTTTTTTTCTGTCTTTCCAATAGTTTATCGAATTTTTCATTATTCTTGCTGTTGCTCCATTTGAAATGTTTGTAATCTTTCTTCATCTTTTAGTTGCTGATCCATTCGTTATTTAATCAAATATAGCATACTAGACTTGAAATCTTCCATGTTAAAAAGTGTCTTTATAGATGCGGAAATCAAGCAAAGTATAACAACTTCTTGCCAGTAAAAAATCACTTTCTAGTACGTTTTTTGCATTGTACTTTAATCGGTAGAAAAATAAAGGTTCATAAGTTTGACGGTAATACTGTTGTCTTCAAAGAGCAAAAACAATGTATTCTTTTCTTGTTAGTGTCGGAATAAAATGAAATTACTAACGTTTGCTTTGAGTGAAAAAAAGGGGAATTAACTTTAACTGAGGAAAAAATCCAACTTATTTTTTTTTAAGTCCGTCAATAAAGCTTGTTTTTTATCACTATAGGCTGGAAAGTTTCGCTGTTATTTTTTTTCTTATTTTGTTATTGTTGTTTTAGATGTTCTCGAATAAGTAGCTTTGAAGTCTTGTTGTTCGTGTTGTGATGTCCTTTCTAAATTTCTTATGAATTCTCCGTTGCCACTGTTGTGAGTAACATAAGTTCTGGGTTCCTTAATACTCCCTCGTCGCCAGTGTTTTTAGTCCCTTAATAGTCCAGAAGAACTCAGTATTTAGTGGAAAGGAAATGTAGTAAACAGAAAAGCAAATACAACAAGTGAAGAGCGTGACTTTGGCAGGGCAACCTGGCATAAAGACACTTTTGCTACAAATAAACCTTGACTAAATATTCAAAATCACATAGTATGAGGCCCAAATAAGATTCCTTCGTATAGCTTTCACGAGAAATAGTGTATCTTCTCCAATTGATATTACCTATAATAGCAGCACGAAGTTGGATACTCCACCAGGCTAGATGTATTCTTGCTATGGAATCCAGTAAGACCAAAGTACAAAAAAAAAGATATACTATAACATTTTAAAATTGTCAGGTAGGGAAAGGGAAATAAAGTTCTCAACTTCTTTATCAACGCAGTGTTTGAGAGATTAATGGAACAAATGGTAAGTTTGGGAGAATGAGTTAAAAATAA
>NC_136484.1:55033898-55083898 GCF_053919585.1 Euprymna scolopes | reverse complement strand
GTTAACTTTTTGGGAAAATTTAACATTTAAAATTTAATTAAAAATAGTAGAAAAAGTTTTACATTATTCTGTGTTCTATATGATAAAATTCAGGGTTTTATCTTTCTGGAAAAAAAAAGTTACTCAGAAATAATCGATTTTAATAAATGTAATTTCGTTTTAAAAAACAACAACAACTTGATTTTTCGGCCATTTTTGGCGGTGCCTATATTAAGCAGTACTATATTATTATACAGTACTGTTTCGCTGTTTCACAGCTCATCAGTGCGGCTAGACGGGCAACTACCTCAAGCCAGGATTGAAACCCGACCGTCTGTACGACAGTATATATATATATATATATATATATATATATATATATATATATATATATATATATATATACCAAGTTAAAAGTATTAAAGAGAGAACACTCGATAATTTAACGAGGTTATTAAGAGTGCTCAATAAAAAAAAATAGTAAGATATATTTTATTAATATAGACAAATTTATATAGTCGCGACCCTTAACATGCTAATGTTTCGAACAGGTGGTCGGTCCAGGCCACAAGTCCTCGTCAGGCGACTTAATAAATTTTCTCTTCTACTGCTCTTATATAAGATGAGAAAACTATTTGTTTAAAAAATAAAACATGTTTAAATTTAGGGGGAGAGGGGGTTATGTGAGATCTAAACTCTAGACAGGGAAAGTGAAGGTAGAAAAAGAAGGAGAAAGAAAAGAAGGAGAGAAAAGAGGAAAAAAGAGGAAGAACAAAATCCGATGTAATCGAGATTGTCAATGTAAGTAGAGAGGAAAATACTTAATTGCGAAACAATTAATTACAACGTTAATTATATCGAAAAGTAAAATTGATAAAATATGTCCATAATAATAACTGATATTTTGCAGCTATTTTATTAGGAAGGGTGAACGTAAATGAACTATCTATAAAGAGGGGAACAATCGAACAGAAAATACTTGTTAACAGGATAGGGGATTATGGATATATGGATAGCATAATCTAATGCAGTACACGCACACACGCACACACACACACACACACACACACACTAATGGCTGAAGAGAGCTTGATATGGATATCTAAAACGGTCCTAATTATCGGGCTTGAAACCGACGGTACCAATGACTTGTCTCATATAACAACTTTATGTGCACAAAATACAAAATATATAAATACACTCTTATTTTTCAGATTTTTCTTTTAATTGAGCACTCTGCTGGATTTCTTTTTTCAAAAAAAAACTAATCATATATATATATATATATATATATATATATATATATATATATATATATATATATATATTTCAGGTAAAAGATATCCAAAAATTAAGAATAATTGAATTTCAACAAGGGTCGTTGATAGTGCTCAATAAAAGAGAGCAAATTATATTTTTTATTATTCTTTATGAAAATACAGTCATATCTTGTTACGATGTGCTGACCGTTTCAATCATATTTGATTTCATCTGGCAACAAAAATTAAAAAGGTTCAAGACCATTTTCAAATTTTGAGGAGAGAAATTATGCCATGACTGGCGTGAAGCAAAGGTAAAGTTTTTATTGGGTAAAATGAATTACAAAAATCAAATTTCCGGTCACAAAATTTGAAAAGATCTGGAACCTTTTTGATTTTTGTATTTTAATTTTTCTTGTCTAATGAAATCAATTATGATTGAAATGGTCTGCACATCGTAGCAAGATATAACTGTATTTACATAAATAATAATATATATATATATATATATATATATATATATATATATATATATATATAGAGAGAGAGAGAGAGAGAGAGAGAGAGAGATACATAGATATACACACATGCATATACGCACATATGTATATACATGTATATATCTTATCATTTTTTATTTTACAAGCATTAATGATAACAAATGATAATAAAAATAATTATAGAAAATTATAAGAAGAATAAGGATAAGAATAAAAATCACGTTAATTATATCGAAAAGTAAAATTGATAAAATATGTCCATAATAATAACTGATATGATGAATAATTATATTTCCCTGTTTTTTATCATATATATAGATATATATATATAGAGAGAGAGAGAGAGAGAGAGAGAAAGAGATTTTGTTGTTGATTTTTTTAAACGATAATATGGTTAGCCACCTTGGAGATCGATTTTTTTTTTATTTAGAAAATCGCCCATTTTTTATTTGGGCGTAAACAAATAATATTTTATTTTATTTATTTATATTATTGTTGTTTTTTATCATTTTAACAGTAAAGCCCCGAAACATGCATGACCGTAGTCATGCATGTTTCGGGGCTTTACCCCTCTTCAGCGTAGCTTGACTGTTACTAGGAATCGAACCCCGGACCTTATGTATTACAGTCCGACGTCTTAATCCATTACGCTATGAAACCATAGACAATTTTACCGTTGAGTTTTTATCGCTTATATGTTTACGTAGATTTTGTTGTTGATTTTTTTTAACGATATGGTTAGCTTGGAAATCGTTTTTTTTAATTTTATTTTAGAAAATCGCCCATATATATATATATATATATATATATATGTGTGTGTGTGTGTGTGTGTGTGTGTGTGTGTGTGTGTGTGTGTGTGTCCAAAACCTCTGGCCTTCGTGACGATGACACTAAAACTTGCTGCTATGGTTTCAAATGATCAAGGGAAGACTTGATTCCAAATATTTCTTATATGTTACGTCTCTCTTATTTTAGAAATATGGTACGATTATGAATATCTCCAATATCAAATAATCCTTATGTACTGTGAAATTTACTTTATCTATGAAAACAAAGAGGGAAGATATAACATATGAGAAATATTTGGAATCAAGTCCCTCTTTGTCGTTATTTCAGATCATTGGAAGACATAGCAGCAAGCTTTAGTCTCCCCTCCATCAAGGCCAGAGGTTTGGGGGAAATATCAAATATTTTGTAATTCATATGCAAAACTATGAAAACAGATGATTATGATTGAAACATTTTATAGTTGTTAAAAAATAGGCTCTGGATGATGGATGATTCCCTTAATATGCGACTTCAAGGGCAAATGTCACATATCCCACAACACAATGAATCTTCGTTTTTTTTTTAATTTTGATCAATAATCGCTGAGATTTGGAACTTATAAAATTGCCAAAAAAGAGGTGGTATATCTACGCATATATCTTTACTGGTAGCCAAATTTAACATTGAAATGCTCATATCTTTGGTTCTATGGGACGAAACTAAATTAAAATTTGAAGGCTTTAGAAGGATTACATGAAGAACGTGCATTCATGGAAAATAAACAGTTTTTTTATCATTAAAAGAAACTAATTGATATGTGTGCATTGTTCTCGGTAACTCTTCAGAAAGTCTCTGACGTTTGTGTGTGTGTGTGATTATCGAAGGATTATGTTTTGTTTAATCGAAGAGAGAATATAAATCTTGCATGTCTGTTTAAATGTATGTATGTATGTATGTATGTATGTATGTATGTATGGTCAGGTCATGTCATATGCTACTGGTACCATGTAACCCAGTACTACCTGCCTCGTGGTCGGGTCACCGGCGACTAAACTGGTTCCCCCACCAGACTTGTTTGATGAGGAGGGCGGCTAGTCTCCCTGAAGGATTAAAAACAAGACCTTCCAAAGGGCGAATGAACTCTTTTTCTGGGTCAACGGCCAACTAGCACTGTGTATATGTGTGTGTGTGTGTGTGTGTGTGTGTGTGTGTGTGTGTGTGTGTGTGTGTGTGTGTGTGTGTGTGTGTGTGTGTGTGTGTGTGTGTGTGTATTGGGGTAGAGAGGGCTCCCGTAAGCCGTGGTGAAGGCAACCTTTCTAGGAGAAGCAAATCTCTGATCTAAAAAACCATAAAGCGGAAGACCAGTACCCGCATTAAGCTGGTCTGCAATTTAATTTGTTGCTGGCTATCTTGCTCTTGCTTGTTGCTGGATCTCAACATTTTGAACCGAGAGAGAGACTTAGCTGTCGTACAAAGCTAAGACTCTGTAACATCATATTTGCATAGATACTCCCTCAGACATTTGGGCTCATGGATTTTAAATGTCTGAGGGAGTGGCACTCGTCTGACACGTTGTTGTTATTATCATATGTATGTATGCCTAAAATTTTCGATAGAGACGTCGGATTTTCCCGACATCGGTATCGTTTTTGAGCTCGACCCTTCGGACGACAAATATCGAAAAATTCACTAAAAACATCAATTCCTTCACCCTCAACTGGGCACTTTTCTACAAAGAGTGGTCGCTTTTTTCGTCGAAATTTTCGCAAATCATCCCCTCTTTTTGATTGACTAGCCATTAATTTAAACCTTCGCCACTTCCGGTTTGACGATGGCCACAACGGCAAAGCCGCCACGTTTTTTTTTTTTTTGTTGTTTGTTTTTTTTTCACTTTCTTTTCCTCCTTTGCGGTACGGGTTTGAGCTTTCCTGCCTACTACCACTTTTTTTTTTTTTTTTTTTTGCTCAACACACACCTCCAAACATTCGGGCAACGCCGAGCACCCAAGCTAATATTGGATATTTAGAAATCATTAGTAAAATGTTCGAAAACGCAAACCAAGAGTCCGTGATACGATTCTAACCAACCAATCTTAGTGCCTGAAAGAGCATTCATTATTCGCGTACGAAATGAGTGTCAGATGGCTGTTAATTAAATGGAATGATAATACGGGATAATCACGGACGCGTATAATAATCAGGTCCTATGAAATATTTGGTAACGGTGTAACTGGGAGAGGAGGAGGACTGAACACTCGAAGGGAGTGTCGTGCTATCACCTCTAAATATTACATGTTTAGGAGAGTGAATCTTGCCTGAACAAATAGAGGAATTAACGGTAGTGAATAAAGCGAACTATAATATACGCAAAACGTACAACAGGTATTGGTTATAGTAGTCTGGCCATAGTTCATTTATATGTGCTGTTTGCGTTTGCAAACCTACAACGTTTTTTTCCGTAGAGAATAATTATTTCTATTTTATTATACAAATAAACGAACAAATATGCACACATATCTAAGACAATGACAGAAACCTTAGAAAATTATCTCTGTGGTGGAATTGAGTCGTAAACGATGGGAAAATTTGATGCTAATAAGACTTAACTTCTTTCCTTTAACAATTAAAAGAAACCTTCTTATAAGATCCTTCTTGTGAGATCATCGTTCAAACTCCCCGACTTAATATTCACAGGCCACATGAACTGGACCAAATACATTGGGACATCGCCAAAACTTTTGCAAAGAAGGGGGTTCCCGCTATCGTGCTAGAAAATTACTCACACTAGAGAATATCCTATATCTCTATAAAGCCACCATTCGCTCATACATTAAATATTGTTGCCGCATCCTGCCTGGTGCATCTACCATAGTCACTTCCTCAGACAGAAAAAAGTCTCCAAACTAATAGGCCCAAAACTATCTGCCTTAATCTTACCCCTGTCACATCGCCACAATGTTACATCCTTGTGTTTGTTTTACAAGTACTTTAATGGAACTTGCTCTGACGAACTCTTTGCACTTGTACCATAACCATCGTCATAGATGGCCTGTCAGCTGAAAAATGACGTCATCGTCATTGGTCCTAGCAAGCAAGATAAATGGAACACAGACTGGCGATAATGAGCAGACATTTTTTTACAAAAGCGTTAGAAAACTTCAAAATTGGATTAAAAAAGATAAACATGATACTTTGTACTGAAACTCATCCAATATTAATAATAAAAATATTAATAATAAAAAACGAATTGAAAGGGAGAAAAGTAGTTAAAAAGTTTAAAAAGAAAAGGAATACGATTTGATTTGTATGAAACTGAAGTTTATTTAATAGAAATAAATAAAAATGAACAATAAATATTTTTTAAATCAAAAAAACAATATTTTAAAAATCAAAACTGAAAAACAAACGATAAATTAGTTTAACTGAAATACGAACAATAAATTAGTTTAACTGAAATACGAACAATAAATTAGTTTAACTGAAAAACGAACAATAAATTAGTTTAAATGAAAAACGAACAATAAATTGGTTTAACTGAATAACAAACAATAAATTAGTTTAACTGAATATCGAACAATTAGTTTAACCGAATAACAAACAATGAGTTAAAAATCAAATTTAAACAAATGTTAGTATAAACAAAGTTACTAAGGCAGAAATATTTCAAACATTGAATATTAAACCTTTTCAAAAATCTGTTGTAGAATTTAATTAAAAGTTTGAATTTTTCTTTTTCTGATATTTTTTTACTAATATTGTCATTCTCTTTACGACAAAAATTGTTTATAAGGGAATTCGATGAACTCCATATCAGCATTTTTCAATTTGCTGAATAGTGTGACCCTCATCACAAGAGTCAACATGAAATAATCGATTTTGATCAGTCAAAATATTTAAAGTTATGTACATGGCTAATTTTCTCTGATGAATCGAATGTAAAAAAGAATCGCATTTTGTAAGTTTCTTTATAACTATATAATTATATAAGACAAAATTATTAGTTATATCAGTTGGGTATAGCAGAGAACCTCTGTTAATACCCTGAAAGTAGCTGTTTAATTCAGCTATTTCTTCAATAGCCTCTCTCCCAGATATTAAATATTTGCAGCTATTGCATTTCAGTTTTTTGAAAACTGCATGACAGCAATGACCTGCTAAATATAATATAACAGGAAGTACTTCCTTGCATTGATTAACACCATCTTCTGTTACATCTATGTTAAATTTATAAACATGTAACTCTTGCTCCCTTGTTATTTCATTCCATTAGTTTCTTTTAAATTTTTCAATTCAATAGTTCGATTATTAATTGGTAAGCTCAATTTTAAAACTGACAACATTCTGAGTGTTTTTTCACATTCATACACCTGATGTATCGATATATTATACTGATCTCCACTAAGTTGTCGATACTGGCCAAACCTTGCCTCAAGGTTATCTGTCTGAAACTTTCCTGGTAATATATACACCATGTTCAGTACATTTATACAATATTTAATCAATTCTAAAATTGCGTAAGTAGTATGGTGCAAAGCAGTATATGTTTCCTTTGTTAACTTACCAGTTCTTCCAGGAATGCTATTCCAAGTTTCTAACCAGTCACAGAACACATTTAGGAAACTATAATTATCACTATTTAATGTAAGCGGATTAGCATATTTATTACGAAGTCAACAACCTTTATATGGTGTTTTCACATTCAGTATTGTCCACCAAATATAAAATATTTGAATGTATTCTGCGATTTCTGTATAATTTGGCAAGCATTCCTGTTTTCCTAAGGTTAGCAAACCTTGAATAGTATATTCGTTGAAAATTTGCAAAACAAAATTAACATTTTGCCTTTCAAAAGTAGTCGGAGAAAGAACTTTTGAAGTCAACTTATAGCAATATTTCACTAGTGATTGAGATTTTAGGACATAAAGTTTATGTAAACTAGAAAATGGTGCACTTTTGATGTTATCTAATTCATGATTTCCATTATAACAAAACTTTGGAAACATCGTGCATTTACGTTCATCTTTTTGGCCAAGCCAATTGTTTCTAATGCATTTTAATATATGCACTGAGTCGAATAAGAAGAAAAGATGGCTAGACGTTCTAACTGGATGGGGATATACAATTGAAAGCTTTGATGGGCTACAAAAGAAAATCATAGCCTTTTTATTTATTGTATTATTATCTGTTATAACAGATAATACCTTACATCCTATATCTTCTAAGCTAATTATTACACGTTTAATTATGTCAAATAAGTTCTCAGCTAGAAGACATTTAGTTGGCATAACATGCACAACATCATTATATTGTGAGGATACACTGCTAAGCATAAAAGCAAATGCACTTGTGGCAGGTTCACTGTTGTTGTTAGCTAAGCCAACAATATTACTACCTTTATAATCAAGATAAGGTTTGAGATGTATTTCATCAACAAGTAAAGATACTGTGATGTCATTCTGCATTAGTAACTTGAACTTACTTTTAATATACATGAGAAAATTGTTATCGTGTTGTTCAATGACAGGATTCATAGAAGTTGATAAGGTTAATCTTCGAATGGTTGGATAGCATGGTAAAATGACATTTTTAGTGTCTCTTAACAGTCTGTATCCTCTAGGGGAGCAGTTATATAATAAGGAAGAAAATACCATCAATTCACTCGAATAATTAACCCTATTCATTGTCATTATGTTAATTTGTTCATATATGAACTTAATGGCATTAAAATATTTATCTTGCACTAATAGCAAAAATGATAAGATTAATTTTAATAAAGAACTTATATTAGAAGTTTTCATTTCCTGTTCTTCGATGTCCATTTTTTTTGTTTTCCATCAAAATCTGCAGAGTATTTTCCTGTGTTACATGTTTAGGAATTCTATACTCCCCTATAGCACTCATTTCCACATCACTACAGAATACTCTGACGGCCAAGTCCCGTTCAATCACCATAGACATTTTTATTTTTGGGCATGGGCATCTCTTTATATGACATATAATGATAGTATTGTCTTGCCTAATAGAAGTCCAATAATTTTTATCTATAAACGTTAGTTTTTTTTCTAAATCATCAATATTATGGAAAATTTTACGTTTCCGTAACTCTAACTCATCAGCAACACTTTCACATAATGCACGCTTAAGAGCAGAATTTTCTAAACCCATTTTCTTTGCGTTAGGAGACTCTCTAAAAGTGGTTGATGACGATAAATAGGAGGGACAGTTTGGTAATATTCGAGGAATAGCACCATCCTTAAGATAGGGATTTTTTAATTTAACACTAATTGTCTTTCCAGTCCTTTCATCAAATGCTGATGCCTCTCGCTGTATGTCTTCAGGTCGAAAATGAAGTTCACATACCTAAAGAAATCATTTAAAAGAAAATCGTACCATGTTTGACTTAATACAAAAAAAAAAAAAAATACATGACAAAAAACGATAAAATAAAAAAATAAGGTCAATGTGCAGAATTAGTTCACCCTCGAAAAATCCTTTTAAATTACCACATTTATAGGTTTTCGGGGGTGCTGAAAGCGAAAATAACGTTTAAAATTACGGCAAACTAGTAGTTTCCAAGATATAAAGAGATGTTAGTTAAAAAAAAAAGGGGGGGGAATAATTAAACTTAAAACGACCACCCACTTTATGGCCAATTTTTTCTTTTTTACATGGGCAACGAGCAATTTTTTTTAAATTACATATTTGCCTCAAACAAGGCGAAGTGCCTCTTTGATGTAGTAATGAACACAACTAAAAGTAAAATGAGCACCTACAGTTGACCCCCTCTCCCCGACAAAAATTCTGTTTACACTTTTTGAATGGGGGTGCTCATTTTACGTTAAACTGTGTTCAGTGTACGTTGACTCCCAATCCCCAACATAAAGGTGGCCATACTCATTTTTCTTCGCTTTTATTTGTTAAAAAGAAAGCGCCCTAAAAAAAAACGATGGCCATAAAGTGGGTGCTCATTTTACGTTAAATTTTTATAGAAAAGTGATCCCCAATTTTTAAAACTAACATTTCTTCATATCTTAGAAACTACTCGTTTGCCGTAATTTTAAACGTTATTTTCGTTTACAACGCCACTAGCAATATCAGAATTTTGGGGGAAATTTTGACAACCCTAACACAAAACTGCGAGTAACATATACAAAACTCGTAATTTCTCCATTTAAAGTGGGTTGTTTATTTTCTTTATAGAATATACTTCAAAATAAATTATTAAAATTGTTTAAAAAATAATAGAAATATTTTTTTTTTTTTATTGGTGGCATTTTGTAAACACTTTTTTTAAATAAAAAATGATATTTCTATTTTTTTTTTTTTTAACAATTTTAATAGTTTATTTTGGAAGTATATTCTCCAAAATTCTGACACCTACAGGGCCACGACATTTACCACGGATAATTATTAATAAGCTTTTGGGATAAATCAAAAACGGTCATAAACTTTTAAAAAAAGTTTACTCTATTTCACACTGATATAAATATTGCACAGTAAAATGGTGCCCGGAAAACTCGTCCCGGGAAAACTCGTCCCGGGAAAACTCGTCTCAGGAAAACCTGTCTCGGGAAAACTCGTCTCCGGAAAACTCGTCCCCTTTCGCTAGGTAGGAAAACTGGTCCCGTATTGAATAAATATCGATTGAAAACACATTTTATGATCGTTCTTGAAGGAGATATTGTTTTTTTAAAATAGACTATAGCCCCCCCATAATATTTAAAAAAAATATTTTTACTTGTTTAATTTTTTTTTTAAATAAAATTGATTTTCTAAGTGTCCATTTTCTACCTAACTGGCTAAGTTCTTAGTGGTTTCACTTCTTTTAAAGCGTTTATTATGTTCATACAAAGTTAATTACAATTTTTTGTTCTTATTTAAACGATGTTTGTTGGAGTCATAAAAACAATAATAAAAAACAAAACCAAAAAATTAAAAAACAGGGAGCGATTCGATTCTTCGTTACTTTTTTTGTTTTGTTTTTTTAATAATGATAGTTTTTTTGTCGTTGTTATGTTTTTGTTTTCTCTCATACCAAATGCACTCATGCGTTATTTAAAATTATAATTTTATCAATTATCAACATTTATTGTCGTCCTGTCAAATTTTGCAAAAATTAACTAATAAATTAAAAAAAGCGAAATATTTTTTTGGCGCGAGAGATGCCATGTGCTAACAATCTCTCGTTAACTCATTTTTAATTTTTACTTCAAAATTCTAAAATCAATCATTAAGAGAAAAAGTAATCACTAAATAAATTTATTAATCAATTTTATTGAAAACTCCGCTATCGTTTATCAAGAATCTTTTTAATTTTATTTTTTGTTGGTTGTTTTTCGGAGGGAGATATAGTTTTTACCCACCCACCCTCTCTCAAAGTTATATTTAAAAAAATATTTAAAAAATTTTTTTTAAACCAAATCTCCCTTAGTAATTTCTTTAATTTTCTATTTTTTAGCGATTATCAAGACGCCTAAGATGTGATATACCGGACATTATTTCTTGTTCTCACGTAACACTTTTGTTTGTTTTCTGTGTTTTTTTTTTTCTTTACCGAATAAACGATTCCAAATAAATTAAACAACAGTAAATAAGTAAATTCTTTTTTATATTAATATTTTAAAAAATATGCGGTCTCGTTTATGAACATAATAAACGCTTTAAAAGAAGTGAAACCACTAAGAACTTAGCCAGTTAGGTAGAAAGCGGACACTTAGAAAATCGATTTTATTTAAAAAAAAAAAAAAAAAAAAAAACATTAAACAAGAAAAAATACTTTTTTTTAATATTATGGGGGGGGGGCTATAGTCTATTTTAAAAAACAATATCTCCTTCAAGAACGATCATAAAATGTGTTTTCAATCGATATTTATTCAATACGGGACCAGTTTTCCTACCTAGCGAAAGGGGACGAGTTTTCCGGGGTCGAGTTTTCCGGAGACGAGTTTTCCCGAGACGAGTTTTCCCGAGACGAGTTTTCCCGGGACGAGTTTTCCTAAATTCCAGTAAAATAGTTGAACTAAAAAGATAAATGATTTTTCTTATTTAGAATTATTTAAACAAGGAATTCCGCTTTTACGATATTGCTTTTATTAAATTGTTAGTTGAAAATACATAATATTTTCACCATACTCCCCATTTTAAATAAGTTTCTAAATAATAATTTATGTAAAATTCATTTTTTATATACAGACTTTCATTTTTATTTTAAAATACGTTCTAAAAAAATAAATAAATAAAAATGAAAAAAGGCGCTTTTTTTTGTTTTTGTTTTTTAAATATCTCAAACATTTTAACACTTACTCTGCTATATTTAGATGGAGTAAAATCCTTTCTTTTTATTATTATTATTATTTATATTTATATTTATATATTTATTATTTTTATTATTATCCACTGGTAAATTATTTCCTTTTTTGGGGGAAATGAAAACACGGTAACTTTTGGTCCATTTTCGTAGTTACCTCGGCATTTTGGAACTATACATCTTGACGGTGTATTTAAATTTATTTAACCCTCCAAAACTTTAAACCGGTCTAGTCATGAGACACGTGACCAAATTTCAACAGACCGATATTCATGACGTCACCAGATTAAATTATAGTCGTCGCTAGGCCATCATATTACGGTAGCCACGCTTGTACCCCACTCAACGTACATATAATCGACAAAACCGTCCAACAGTAAAAACACACATTTTACTGCAGAGATCTCTGGATGCCGGAAAGTGTTCTACTCTAGTAGCTACTTCCCTCGAACTGCTAGACTTTGGAATTCCTTCCCTGTGTTTTTTTTTCTTTTTCTTTTTTTTTTTTTTTTTTTGCTTTCCTGATTTTAATAACCTGCAAAAGTTTAAATGTAATGTGAACAGACATCTCGCTCGTCTCCTCCGGTAGTCAGAAGTAAACATTATCAAAGATAGTAGCCCCTTGCGTTCAAGTCGCAATAAGCCTTTCCTGTTAAAGCAAATATGTTATCCTTTAGTCCTTCCATTCCATGAGCGATGTTTCTGATTAAGGGGGAATATTTTTTTTTAATTTCTGGATCGGAATCTACTTAACGTTGGCTGGCTTTTGATCTGGAAATAGTATATATATATATATATATATATATATATATATATATATATATATATATATATATATATATATATATATATATATAAAGCTGAATTGTGTGTGGGGGGGGTCAGGAATAGGCTCCTATATGGTTGACTACTTTAAAAAACTGATTACATATAATGGTAGAAGATGTATCGAGACACATGAATGGGAATATTTGATCCTGCAGAACGGTGGTTCATTAAAATTGTTGGGTCTGCGTTCGTGTCTGGTACACAAAGTATGGAAATAAAAAATTTAAAAATTAAAAAAAAAGCGTTTACAAGTGTTTTTGATATAGATGTACATAAGAATACTTTGAGAAGTATGTTTTAACTTAAATAGGGATGGTATAAATATATATATATATATATATATATATATATATATATATATATATATATATATATATATACACACATACACATACATAAATATTTATAGAAAGAGGTTTGTGTTTATTATACCCTTTTTACGCAAATATTACACAAGTATAGATCTGCATGAATATCTGCATGAGTATAATTGCAATATATAATTACTTTACATTAATAGATGATTATCCTATAAGAAAACCGAAAAAACTAATAGGAAATTAATTGAAATGAATGCTTCAAAGAAAATTCAAATCAGGTAGATCTTTTGCGGATGAATGCAATTCCACGACTCAGAACAAAGTTCTATTTTCTTTCAAAACGAATAGTTTTTAATATTATGAATAGCAATACACAAAAACAAATTTATATATATATATATATATATATATATATATATATATATATATATATATATATACACACACAAACAATAATTACGAAAAACTATCGACAAGAAAGTTATTTATATTTGAAAGTAATTTTATGGAAAATTTGGTAAAATTGCATTCTTTTAGAAGTTATAAAGTACATACATTACCTGGGGGAATAGTGATTCATTTTTATCAATAACAAGTGATTTCCCACTTTGCAGACGCCAGGTAAATGTTACTGTAACAGCAGAAATAATTAATTGGAGTAAAATGTACAAAAAAAACGCGAATTAAATGTAATTTAAAAAGTAATATTAGAGTGAACTTAAAAAAAATACCATTTCTCTCTCCCCCTCTCTTTCTCTCTCGCTATGCGTGTGTGTGTGTGTGTGTGTGTGTGTGTGTGTGTGTGTGTGTGTGTGTGTGTGTGTGTGTGTGTGTGTGTGTGTAAAGAAGACATCTGATTAATTCCCATTTCATTCGCAAAAATATTAAGAATACGTCTATTAAAAGTAAAATTAATTACTTCCTTTATTATCTGTTAGCAGTTATTAAAATTAAGCCTCCCTTCCATTTGCTCATAGAAATACGAGGGGCGTGCAATAAGTAATGCCCCTGACTTGCAATCATTTAAATCTCTACGGGTTATGTGGCAAATTACAGCTCTGAACTAATTGTGGTTTCTGTTTTACAGGTGTTTGAACTTAGTCAGGTGTGAAATGGAGCCTGTTGAATGTCGAGCAGTGATCCGGTTTTCGTATTTGAAAGGACGCACACCACAGGAGATTTTTGATGAAATGAAAGAAACTTATGGTGGTAATGCACCATCATATGATCTCGGAAAACGCTGGCATCGTGAATTCAAACATGGCCGGAAATCTGTGGAAACAGCCCCCAGACCTGGTCGCGCCCCTCTAACATTGATGAGGCATCTGTCCGTCAAGTTGAGGCTGCCATTTTGGAAGATCGGTGCATTACTATTCGCCAAATAGCCCAAGATGTCAAGATTAGTACAGGGTCTGTGGAAACTATTATTCATGACCATTTGCATATGCATAAGGTGTCTGCCAAATGGATTCCCAGGTTGCTCACACCATTCCAGAAGCGGGAACGCGTCAAGTGTTCAAGGATGAATTTGGAGATGTGCCAAGAAGATGAGTCAAAGTTTTTCAAAAGACTGATTACACAGGATGAAACTATGATCCAGAGACCAAAGCTCAGTCAATGCAGTGGAAGCACTTGGACTCACCATCTCCAAAGAAGGCAAGGGTGCAGCCCTCCGCTGACAAGGTCATGCTCACAGTCTTCTGGGACCAGGACGGAGTAGTGATGACAAATTTCCTGGCAAAGGGTACCACAATTACAGAAGCCTATTATGCTTCACTTTTGAGGAAATCAAGGAAAGCTATCAAAATCAAGAGGCGGGGTAAGATCAGCAAAGGTACCCTCCTCCTGCAGGACAACGCTCCGGTCCACAATTCGCATGTCGCCAGATCAGAAGCGCGGGCGTGTGGTTATGATATCCTCACCATCCTCCCTACTCTCCTGGCCTTGCATCCTCTGACTTTCACCTCTTCCCAGCCATGAAGTTGTTTTTGAAAGGAAAGCGTTTCCCAGATGATGCAGCCTTGATTTCTGAGGAGGACCAACCTTGAGTGTTCTACAAAAACGGTCTCCAGAGCTGCATCAAACGATGGGAGAAATTCATAACTCTGGACGGTTCCTATATAGAGAAAGACTAATAACTGTGCCAAGTTCCGTTGCTCTACTGCTATGGGAAGTGGGTCAGGGACATTACTTATTGCACGCCCCTTGTACATTTGCATACGTGATTATTGAAGCAAGTCGGACACCTGTACATTTACTTTTATTATTTTCAATCAATGTTTCTAGTAGCAAAGTATGTAAATATAAGAAAGTAGTAGTAGTAGTAGTAGTAGTAGTGATGGGAGGATTCCAATATTTTTCCCGATTCCAATATAATTAAAAAACAAAAAAACAAAAAAAAACGCATGTTAAATATGCAGATATTCTCCTAAACGTAAAATTACACTTGTGGAAGATGATCTATAGATTTTAGCTTCACTAATATTTTAAAATCAATAAATATTTATTATTTTATCATTTATTGCAAGCAATCTAAGATTTTTCTTTAAACAAAATAAAATACAAAAGACACTTAAAAGAATGGTTTTGCCATCGGAAAATAGGCATCAATTTTTCCGATTACGATACCCCCCCCCCCAAATTTGTCGATTTTTCCGATTCCCGATTCCGATTACTCGTTACAACACTTATTATTATTATTATTATTATTATTATTATTATTATTATTATTATTATTGATTTACTATCTTTTTAATAATACATTAAAATTTAAATAGCAAGATGCCACATCTTCCTGAGGTTGGAGATAAAAATATACGTGAATGATGTACCTATTTACTATGCCTCCCCACGGGACAGTTAGACACCAGGGTCGTTTTTTAATGTGGAGAAAAGGTACAAAAATAAAAATTGTCTCAGTCGTGAAGGATTTCTCCTCCACCGAAAGAGAACAAGAAATGGAAGTACGTGAATGATGTATGAGTAAACATTACTTACATTTGAGCTGGGATATTATGGGATATTATGGGTTATTATGGAATATTATGGGATATTATGGGAATCTATGCAAATAAAGGAAGTCTATACGACTGCTGCCAGAAAAAAAAAGCATCTGATGAGCATGGCGTTATTGTCTATGAATTCGATGCCAAGAAAACCAACTGATCGATTTGTTGATGCCCGATAGAATTGAAAAACGAACCAGAAAGAGAGACTAAGTCTGAATTTCTGCACATGCATGGAACGAGTTTTCTTACATTTCCGGGGCGTACTTTTATGATAGTTACCATAATAATTCAAGTGGAGTGTCTCTCCAACAACAAAACAAGATGGAAGATAGTATCAGAATAAAAATCATTTGCGTCGAACATTATAACTCAGTAAAGACTACATCTGGTATATATGTATTCGTTTTAGGACAGCAAAACCTTGATATATAATCATTTTAAACCCCTTTTTAATAAAGAATTATTTCTGAAAATACTTAATGAAAAATTACTCCAAATTCTTTAGTTATCTTATTTTATTTATTTTTTGTTTTTGTTTGTGTTGTTGTCGTTGTTGTTGTTCGTTTGTTTGATGATGTTTTTTTTAGTTTTTTTTAGGGGAGGGGATTCAGACATGTTCGAAAAAAAATTCGATTCCTCTTGGATTCACGAACGTCTTCAGTTGGCAATTCCAACATCAGTGTAAAAATAAATTTCATAAAAAATTCCTACTTTAAAAAGTTGTTTCCCGTACTTCAAACCATTTCCGGGTCTTTGGATAATATTCTCGGGTATCATCTCGAAAGCTAAGATTTAATCTTAAAGCTCAGATCCTTTAATTACAAGCGGAAATACAAATCCACTCGTAAATAATCTCCGATTTCTTTGTCAGGTGCCACACTAAATAAAAATAAATATACTGTAGTTTTTCGGACATTACGAAGAAACTTTTCATTTCATACGTTAGAAAGTGAACCCTTAATCGTTTTTCTGCTGAACTATCTCCATGCTAATGGGGGTCTAAGCATTCCTATTTCTTTTGACCTTCTATGACAATCTCACTATATTCAAATATTAGCAGCAAATAAAACTCAACTTTTGAACCAACCGGATGACATTTATTAAATACTAGCGGGGGGAGGGGGCTTTGCCCGGGCATAAATTAAGCTTAAATATGATATTTTAATTTGTCTAGATTTTGTATATATTATAGAATCGTGATTTCAAAAGTTAAAAAAAAAGTATGTACGTGCCATCAACTAGAATCGAAACCGAAACTGTAGCATTCAAAGCTGGTGACGTCATCACTGTACCAACATGACACACATATAAACTGATTAAAAATTAAAAATAAACTAAGATGAATGCACAAAATTTTTAACGATTATTTTCAATTCTGACCCATTTTTGGCCTTTAAAAACAATTTTAACCGGTTAAAACCCCATACAAGAACAACCCGTAAAACATCCAATCATTTGAGGTCCCAAGCGCCGCTCTGCGACTTTTAGTTTCGGAGGAAATAGAGTTTGAAAATATGGAGACAGACAGACGGACAAACAGACTGACAGACAGATCGACATATAGCGGTTTAAATATTAGATTTATTGTGTTGTTTTGTTTTGGGGGTATCCTTTGAGATGAGGCTTCATAATTTGTGCATTCATTCTTTTTGCGAACTATTATCCTTATCATCATAGTTGTTATAGTTTCACTACGTTTCGATCAACTCGTCCTCTGACCTTCTTCGTGTGATTAAGCGCGACGAGATAAAAATTCTGGGTCCTATAATTTATCGTTTGCATTTGTTGGAGAGGTTTCTTGCATAATACGTTCCAAGCTCTGATGATCTGATTTTATATTTTTCTAGAGGAGATCTTTGTAGTAGATTCATAAATTGTTACAATATATAAATTACAGGACTCGGCTCTGTACATCATTTTGGAAATGAATCTCTTTATTAGCAGTGATTCCTTAATTCTGATATTACTTAGATCCCTTTCTGTATCTAGTATTTTTATTTGCAAGTCTTTCATGCGGTTTTGATTAGGTTATAGGTGTTTGAAGAATAAAGATACCTTAGTTGTAATGCGTTCTTTTATGCGTATGTGCAGTGGCTTAATTGTGCTACCGATATAGAGCTCATTGCTTATCGCACATTGTATTTGAAATACGGAATACGTGCAATTGCATAAGTCCGCGTTGCTGATGGGGCAGTTTAATGAAGGACAGGGGGTCGTTGCTGAGGGGTGTACTAGATCCGAATAAGTGTTGCCTTAATGTTGATCTGGAGTGTATGTGTTGGATATCTAATTCTTCCCTGCAGGTGGCTCTGCGGATGGCTAATATCACTAGGGTTAAAGTGAGGTAGATTTAGAAAACAGGTGTTAGACAGTGTATTTTTCTAGATGTCCTATGGTGGTGTTTGGCACTTTTATGGTATCTGTTCTGCCTGAGTATTTGTTAAAAATGTCTCATGGAAGTGATTTTATCTATTTCACTAGTTCATCTGCTGCGGATGCCGTTTGCCTCATTCATCGATTTTGTTGGTTTTTGTGGGGATTGCTGACTTGTAATTTATACAGATATCCTTGAATGAGCTTTTCCTATAGACGCTTGTGTGCATGTGCCATGTTTCGTTAATGCAAAGGGTGAAATCTATTAATTAAAGGGATCCAGACATGTCGAGGTGTTCGATAGTGAACTGTTTGCTCGGATCAGTGTTTTTAAAGGTAATGAGGATTTCATTAGTTTCTTCGCGAGACGATGTGAGAAGGAGAATGTCTCATGAAGAAAATGCTGAACTGGTTTGTAACTTATGCTGTTCCAGTTTGTTTATGTATGCAATGGAAAGTAATTCTGGGAGGCTGGATCCTATGGGTAAGTTTGTGAGTTTACTGTTTACATTTGAAGTGTGTGTTGTCAACTATTATGTATAACCATTTGTGTATGTTGTGAGACTGAAGCCGAGTGTGCTGGTACAGATGTGTAAAGGGAGACAACATCAAGGTTGAACGCGTATCTGTTGTGTTGTAGGCGTTAGAGTTGATGTGTGCCCAGTCTGTAGATAACTTCATCTGAGCTACTAACATGTCTTGGGTATATGGAGATTAGAGAAAACCAGCTGTGAGAGGAACCATGAGATTTTGTAAAGTGGTCCTTCTATACTTTAAACGATTAGTATGATTTGTATTGTCGGGTTGCTTTTGTGTGTCTTTATAGGATAGTAAAATGTTGGGAGCATTTCGTTTCTATTTGTTGGGGGTTTCTTGCATAGTATGTTCCTTCCTGTGGTGATCTGATTTTATATTTTTCTAGAGATCTTTGTAGTGGGTTCATAAAGTGTTACAATATATATTTTACCTGAGGTAACTTGCATATTGTACCTCTGTTAAAATATTTAATTATTTATTAAAATATGAAAAGGAAGAATATGAATATCTCACAAAATATTGGATCCCATACATAAAGCGAAAGCATTAAGACATTTTTCAAATTAAATTTTTAAAAATTATAACTGCCTTTCATAGTAAATTACCCTTCTGCCCCCAAACTGTTATTCTATTTTTTTCTGACTGATTACGAGTAACGACTTAGAAACAAATATTTTGCAGAATTTGGGGCGTCAAACTCATATATAAATGATATCTCCTTTCAGAACCAGTGTCTAACTAAATGAAATTTTAAGGGAATATAAAAAGACTTTATTTTAAATACATTTTAGATTCACTGTATTTGTTTTGAAAGTGTGGGGCTAAAGAAATAACCCTTCCTTAACCCTGCCACTAACTGTAAGTCCGGAAGGCAATAACCCCTCCACAAAATTTCCCTTACTCTTACCATTAATCCCAAATTCGATGGTAACAAAATCTTCCTTTATAAATAATATATCTTTCTTTAGATAATCATAACATAGGACATTCACTTAGGGTTAATACAAAGATTTATTTACAAAGGGGATACAAGGCGAGAGTCTGTCTTTCTCGGTGTCTTAGACCTCTCTGATTCCAGAAGGAGTATATCTACATTGTCTGTATATTATTGTACGGAGAGTGCTAGGTCATTCCATTATAACAATAAAAAAAACAAGAAGCTGGTTTCTTCTAAGATTTGACTAAAAGATTGCCTGTCGTTCAAATGCTGTATGGCCGAAAAGTGAGTGAGCATTTTACGTTAAATATATATGCAAACCTGATCTCCCCCTTTAAATTCTGATTTAATTGTTTTTTGTGTTGCTCGCGAAATATTTAGGGTGTTCACGCGTGATTACCTAAAAAAGTAGAATCCAATCTTTTCTTCTGGGAGCAGAGGGTAATTTAACTGATGTTTTCCTTTACAATAATACCCCTTATTTAAATCTATATGGGAAAAAACTTACTGCCTCCTCTCCCCAAAACGGTTGTAATTCTCATTCATCGAATTTTGTTTGTTTTGTGCCATTTAAACTGTGCCATTTTGCACCGCGTACCGTTTTGATTGGCGTTTCTTTTCCTGTTCGGTTGGATTACCCAATAAATCTTTCTTCACAAAAATTGGTGGAATTAATCATTCATAGCAAGAACCTTCCACTCTTCCTTTGCGTAACCAAACAAAGTTTCTTTAAATAGAATTTATTCTCAAGAGCATCTCATCTGTAGAACACGCTACTACGAAACTACTTCCCAGCATAGTCGTCTTCGAGTCCAATATAAACAAATACTTAGCGTTCTCTTTAATAATCAAATTTTGTTACTTCCGCCTATCATCCATCCGAGAGTATAGTTCCGCAGCCAGGCTGATAATCTCATTAACTCTTATCATCGAGTGGCTTTTGACCTTGGTAAGTAGTGCCTCATTTGTATTTAAAAAAAGAACTATCAATACGACCATGCTACATACAGTCCTTGCACAAGGAGCTCCTGCATACTTACCTTGTTCAAATAGTTTACTCTTTGTAAATAAACTGATGTGTTTTGAGGATGCTCGGTAAAATCGCAACTGAAAAAATGGCATAGTAAATTTGGCACCAGTAAAAATGGTAACAGTAAAAATGGTAACAGTAAAAATGGCAACAGTAAAAATGGTAACAGTAAAAATGGTAACAGTAAAAATGGCAAAAGTGAATGGCTATATTGACTATCGCCCGAGGAAAAGAGTTAATTCGTACGGCAATGTCAACGGAATTATACTTGTTAGCATTTGTTTGTCGTTGAAAGTACCTTTTTAGGGAGAACATTTTTCTTCACATTACCGACCTTTTGTCTAACTCTTGGGGAAGCAAGTAAATAGAATATGTCTGTCTAATTTTAATCATTAAATAAGATATCCAATTTTAATGCAATGTTCCACGTTTATCGAACGAATTAGACATTTCGGTTTCTTTTTACGGTACTTGTACAGTTAATCAAGACATTAAAAAATGAAAATATCGAAAAAAGGTTATATTGTACGTCTTCGTTTTGAACTGAAGATCTCCGAAATAAAATTTCACTTAATTTGATCGAGTATTTTTTTTTTTTTTTTTTACAGCAGAAAAACACGTTTTTATGACAGCACGTTGAATTGGATTTTTAAAATTTTTGTTTGAATTTTAGAAACGCCACGGGCAGATAACTCCAGTTAAAGTGCCGATACTCCCTCCCCATCTTTAATACTAGCTTTTCTTCCTAAAAATCGAACCTTTTACTCGGTATCATAACAAATTGTTTTTTCGCTGTAAAACAAAAACTACTTGATGAAATTAAGTGAATTTTTTTTTCGGAGAACTTCATTCCATAACGGATACGTACAATTAAAACTGTTTTTCGATATTTTCATTTTTTTATGTCTTGATTAAACTGTACAAGTATCCTTTTTACAATAGCCAACAAACAAAATATCGGATAACAAAATATACAGCAAATGAATGTTATCAAGGCAAAATAAGTTGCTTTTCTATCAACTTGAATAAGTTTTTTGTGTTCGAACTAATTCTAAAACATTTATATACTTTGGAACTAAAGTGGTGCTAAGTCATCAGTTAGAACAACGACAAAAATGGCGGTTTTATTATCGCCCATTTTTTACCCCGACAACAGCTAAAAAAAAATCGAAAATTAAAAAAAATATCTACTGGTAAAAATCTATTCAATAAATGTCACCAATCGTGCGAAAATGTAATGTTCTACGATAGTAACATGTATTTGCTGTATATTTTGTCAACCTCTTTTTTTTGGGGGGGGGGATTTTCTATTTTAAAAATCCTCGATATTTTTATTTACTAATGAGTCATCACTTATACAGTCCAAAAGCCACTTCAGAATAAGAGATCATTGAGATAGATGAGTTGTCAGTTGAACGATGAAGAATATTATGAGAGGATTGAAAATACTGAATGGAATGAACAGAATCTGAACACTGATTAAAACATTTTTTGACCTTGGATCTGAAGATGACCATGTTGTGTCCCTCCGGGAATAAATCTAGCACTAACATATTTCAGAGATAGAAACTCTGTTCATAGAAACCCCGTTTGGTTAGGCACACGGAAGAAGAAATAACCTTTGGTAATTTTTTTTCCACCTTTTTTTACTTTCATATAAAATGAGTTTTAAAGGTTTTTGAGTACGCTGAAAACGAATACCCACATTTAAGTTTTGTGCAGACAAGTAGTTTTCTGGATATTAAGAATTTTTTGTCCCATTTTTCAATGTATTACTCAATAATTGTCAGTGGCGTTCGCCATTCTTAGCATGGAAGGAGGGGTTGTTTAGTGACACGCAAGCGCAGTAGTATTTTTCCGTTGGTTAAAAACATGATCACCAGTAAAAACATAATGGATTACATTGAATAAAAAAGGGTCTTAACATCCAGAAAACTACTTGTCTGTGCAAAATTTAAATATGATATTCGTTTTCAGCATACTCAGAAATCTATGTGAGTGTCATTTTAAATGTGAGTGGTGAGGTGGAAAGAAAGTAAAAAATACCAAACGTTCTGTACAATTATTGCAATAAGACGAGTTCTTGCAGTGAATGTCTAATAAGAGGAACCCTTTTCTAAGACAAATTAAAGTAGAAGTCTCATGGAATTTATTTGAGGCAGATTAACACACATGCGCACTAACGTTTGTTCATCTGTGCTTTTTTCCGGAAAAAAATTAAGTATGGAGGAAAAAAAACAAATAATGAGGCCTCCAGAGCGCTTTTAAAACTATCCTTTCTGGGACCTCCCACAAGGGCCGATCTACCACCTGTCACTTTCGATCGGGGAAGGATGTGGGGAGCCTGAGGTTAGTTCTGCTATCTCAGCAAAAAGTAAGGGTGGGGGAGCTGGATGTTATTGCGATCAACAGCGCCATCGACGGATAACACGAGACCGACTGGAGACGGGATTTGTTTTCTTGTAGTCGCGTTGGCATATGTGTGGGTGGGGCCTCTTGAAATCGTGGACCCAAATACTGACCGGTGTCGCCGATTCGAAGTGCCTAATCATTCTAGACAAGCCAATTGAATGGAAGGCCTATATTTTAATGAGATGTCACGACCTTCGTACCTAAAATAGAATACACACATTTTATGTTTTGACACCATGATGTGAAGAGCCTAGGATGACCTTAAAGTATCACTCAAAAATACACACAAAACGATAAAACGTCCCTTAATTTACATTCTTTCTCGTAGCTTCTTTTATCTCTTTTATTCATTTACTGTGTGTGTGTGTGTGTGTGTGTGTGTGTGTGTGTGTGTGTGTGTGTGTGTGTGTGTGTGTGTGTGTGTGTGTGTTTTTTAAGCTCAATATTTTCTTGTTAATGTCTGATAGCTATCTTACATACATATGAATTTAGGAAAACTCGTACCCGGACAACTCGTCCCTTTTTGAATAAATATCGATGAAAACACATTTTATGACCGTTCTTGAAGTAGATATTGTTTTCAAAAGAGACTATACACCCACATACTATTTTTTTTAAATATTTTTGCTTGTTTACTCTTGTTTTTAAAAAAAATAAATTCGATTTTCTAAGTGTCCGTTTTCTACCTAACTGGCTAAGTTGTTAGTGATTTCTCTTATTTTAAAGCGTTTATTCTGTTCAAAAACGAGACTACAAACCGCATAATATTTTTAATATTAGTATTTATTTACTTTTATTTTTTAAAAGGGCAAAATAGGTTTTTCTACCTAGCTGGCTAAGTTGTTAATGGTTTAATTTATTTTGAAGCGTTTATTCAGTAAAAAGAAAACAAACAAGTAGCGTCGAATGTTACATGAGAACGAGAAATAATGTCCGACATGAGGGGGTCACATATTATGGGTCGTGATAATCGCTAAAAAATAGAAAATTAAAGAAAATACTGAGGGAGGTTTAGTTTTAAAAAGAGCCGCCACCCTCCAAAAGAAAATAAATTTTAATATTTTTTTAAATATAATTTAGAGAAAGGGGGGCTAAAAACAATATCTCCCTTCAAAAAACAAAACGATAAACAACAACAAAAAATGAAATTTAAAATATTCTTGATAAATGGTTGAGAGTTTTCGATAAAATAGATTAATAAATTTCTTTATTGATTACTTTTTCTCTTAATTATTGATTTAACAATTTTGAAGTAAAAGTAAAAAAATTAAAAATGAGTTAACGAGATATTTTCAAAACACGGAATCTCTCCCGCCAAAAAAAAATTTTCAGTTTTTATTTATTAATTTTTTTTTTTTTTTTTTTTTACATTTTCATCCCAAACAAGGCACATTGCCACTTTGAAGCAGGGGGCTACTATCAGGGGCAACAAGTACTGGAGTACTATGTTGGAATTTAGGCAGCAAGATGTCGGTTCACGTTACACTTGAACTTCTGCATGTCAGTACAGTTGGGGAAGCAGGGACCTGGAATGGAATTCCAGAGCCTAGCGGTTCTGGGGAAGAAACTACCGGAGTAGAAAGATCTTTTACGTCTAGGGATCTCTACTGCGTGGGGGTGGGCTTTAGCTGCCTGTCGGGTTTGTCGAGGGTGTCTACGTCGTGGAGGCACAAGTGTCTGCAGTTCGCCAGAGCATTCACCATTAAAATACTTGTAGAACAGGCAGAGGGATGCAAAATTTCGTCGATGGGACAGAGGCTGAAGCTTAGATGCCAGTTCAAGGCCTATCAGATTGGCGACTCTCTTTTGAACCTTGCCTAGGAGCGAGAGACTAGTAGCAGATGCACTAGCCCAAATGTGACAGCAATACTCCATACATGGGCGAATGGTGGCCTTATAGAGGTACAGGATACTTTCGAGTGTTAGTAGTTTTCTAGCACGTTAGAGAGAGCCTACCTTCTTTACAGTGGCCCTGGCAATGCCTTCAATGTAATTGTTCCAACTCATGTTTCCTATAAACGTTAGGCCAAGCAGTTTGAAAGATGTATTCTCAGATAAAGAGTCACTGGCAATTGCTATTGGTGACAGAGAAAGTATCCTGTAATTATTGAAGGAAACCAGTTTAGTCTTGGCAGCATTGAATGTGACCATCCATTTTTGTCCCCATTCCACTACAGATTGGAGGTCATCCTCTAGTGTTTTTGCCATTTCTTTAGATATGTGTTCATTTGTTTTCCTGTCGTGTCTGTTATAGAGTGTGGTGTCATCAGCATATGTACCCATCTCAGAGGCAATTTTGTCGGGGAAGTCATTAATGAATATTAGGAACAATAGTGGTCCAAGGATAGACCCTTGAGGCACTCCCGCATTTATATCATATTGTCATGCCATACCCTGTCAAAAGCCTTAGATATATCTAGAGCTACCGCTCTGCCCTCCCCCGCTTTGTCCAGTGAATGGTATATGAGTTCAGAGATTATAGTGAGGATGTCTGCTGTGGAATGGGCTTGTCTAAATCCATATTGTTTGTCAGTCAGAAGTTTAGCATCTCTAAGGTGATGGACTAGAGCATGGTTAATTATGGTCTAAAATATTTTGGCGAAAAGTGGGAGGAGGCTAATGGGGCGATAATTAGATGGGTCAGTTCTTTCGCCAGAATTCTTGAATACTGGTACCACAGAAGCAGTTTTCCAACAGCCCGGAAAGCAAGATTCATTAAGGCATTTGTTGTAGAGTTTGGAGAGAACTGGAGCTACTTTGGCTGAGTACTTTTTTAATAGCACAGCTGGGATGAGATCGGGTCCACATGCTTTTGAAGTGTCAAGTTTTTTTATGATAGCATGCACCTAAGCAGGGGTGATTTTTAGATCGTCTATCCATAGTATCGAGGGAGAGAGTCTGTCCACAAAGGAAAGTCAGGTAGGGGGTGGTTAGAAGGGTCTAGTGTGGAGTTTGAGGCAAACCGACTGGCAAGCATATTAGCCTTCTCGGTTGCTGAGCAAAGAACCTCGTGATTGTTGGTTAGTGGGGGAATTGCTGATTGCCCATTATTTACTACACTGTTGTAGATTTTCCAGAAGTCACGAGTTCCTAATTTTTGTGTTTCGATGCGCTTTTTAGTAGTTTCAGTAAATTCTTTCTTAGCTGTCATTGTTTCTTTCTTAACGTTACTTCTAGCTTCTATATACTTCTGTCTGTTTGAACTGGACTTATGTCGGTTAAATCTGCGGTATGCATGCTGCCTTTGGGCAATGGCAGTTGCGCAAGTAGAAGTAAACCATTGGGGAGAGTGGGCTTGCTATAAAATTTCCGCGTGGGAACATGTGCTTCAATTGCCGTTTTGAACCATTCAGTGGTCTCATTTGCGCACTGTTCAGCAGGAAGAGAAAAAATATTTCCCCATGGGGCATCTCTGATAAGATCTTTGATGGCTTCCCAGTCAGCCTTTTTATAATATCTCGTTGTTTTGAGCACTGGCTCTTCAGTTTTGGATCTAGAGTTTAGGGCGGTTTCGACCATTATTACTGCAGTCAGCCTTTTTATAATATCTCGTTGTTTTGAGCACTGACTCTTCAGTTTTGGGTCTAGAGTTTAGGGAGATTTCGACCATTATCACTGCATGATCAGCGTTCCCGAGTGGGCTGTCAGCATTTGTTGTACAATCATCGGGAACTGTGGTCAGAAACAGAAGTGATGCGTGTTGCTCTTCCTGGTCAGGGAAACGGGTTGGAAACGTAACCATTTGTGATAGGGAGTGAGATATAGAGAAGCTATGTGTTGTGCTGCCCGCTGCATCTGTGTAAGTAGAGAATCCAAGCCAGTTTTGTGGTGGACATCAAAGTCACCAAATACATGTCCTTGTGCGCTAGTATCGAGGGAGAGAGCTGTGTCTATGCTGTCAGAGACTTTGTTCATTATGGTGCAGTCCTGGGTCAAGGGAGAGCGGTAGAGAAAATAAAAGTAACTAATGTTATGTTGTATGTTTAGTCTAAAGCACATAAAGGCTTGATCATCCGATTCTAGGTTTGTTTCTCTAGTCAAGGGGAGGGTGTTACGAATGTAGACTCCAAATCCGTGCATATGTCTGTCAGAGTCCTTACGACAGAGTGGGAGATAGCCAGGCATGTTAAAGTAGTTAGAGGGGATGGAGGAGTGTAAGTTAGTCTCACTTAGTGTTAAGATATCCGGGGTATTTGTTAGAAGAAATGCTTCAACATCAGCTAAATTAGTTCTAAGCCCACGGATGTTCGTGAATGCAAGCCTCAAGGGAGGAGGCAAGTTGGATTTGTTTGTCCCTAAGCCTGGTTTAAGCTTTTTTTTTTATTTATTATTGTACTGTCATCATGTTTTAAAGAGTTTCAGTTATTTAAGGGGGAGCTGAACAAGAGGTTATGCAGAGTATCAAACATGCAACGCAAGTAGACCATCAGCTGACCTCTCTTCAACTAGGACTGTGGCCCCAGGAAAGCCCATCGGGGATGAGTGCAGGGTCCTTTTCCATGCGCGACATGGCACTACAAAAATCCCGATATCATTTAATTATTATTTAATTATTATTTAATTATTATTTGATTATTTAGCAATTAACTATAAAAGCTTGCTTGGCCAAAAACATGGTGAGACGACAACAACTATGGATGGCAGTAATTGCTGAGAATTCAGTTAGGAGATTCGGAGTTCCATCTCGTCGCGGTAACCACCTGACAAAGGCCGAAACGTCGTGAAACAACAACTAAGAAAGATAGTCCAAAATAAATAAATTAATTAATAATACTCATTTCAATAATGAATTTCAATTAAATAATAGATAACATTGACGGAAATAGTCGACTAAACCTGTTAGCATGCATAAATCTACATTAATGGGTTAAATAACTCTATGTTTTGTTTTAACTATTTATAAGCGTATGGGGCGTGATTGAGAGACTTAGAAATCAGATTGGAGAGTTGTATGCTTTGATTTCAATTCTAGTTGATGGCACCTAAGTCTTTTTTTTTAACTTTTCAAAATAACTACTATATATTGAGTATGACATAATAATCGATAGAAATTGACTATATAATCATAAATACAGAAATCACCATATATATATATATATATATATATATATATATATATATATATATATATATATATATATATATATATACTAGCAGTTCAGCCCGGTTTTGCTCAGGCCCTATGTACTGTTCATAACTTTATGTGTGTGTATATATACATATATATATATATATATATATATATATATATATATACATATATATGTATATATATTAAAAAGCTTGACTTATGTCTAGGTAACCTACATCTAAAATGTCAAAATTGGCAAAGGAGTTTGGTAGAGTCTTTCAACTTTGACCTATTGGCAGCCAAATTTTCGCCTAAAAAAACTGATTAAAAAGCTTGCTGCATATCTAAATACCATCTATGTAAAATTCAAAAGTTTAGACCCAAAATTACCTAAATAGTTTGCTAGAAACTGCACAGGTCAATTTTTTTGTATTCTGACATTTTTTTTTAGAGAGACTAGCTGAGGTATACACATGCGCTACGTAGCAATTATGTTTGTTGGTTAGTAATTAAGTTAGTTGGAGACGTCACCAGTTTTTCTTCAGTCTTTGTAAGACATTTAGAACAAGAACTCGTCTATATTACCACAACAGAAAAAAAACTTTCCGTTTTTAATTCCACGTGCTTAGCATCAGACAGAATTTCACAGCTTCTTTGCTATTCATCGGTGAATATTTGTGACTTCCAGAATGAAAAAGAAAATGCTGAGATTAAACGAAGACGCCATTTTTTTCTATTGCTATTGTAATCAACTTTCTTTTCTTTCTTTGTAAATATGGGCGCACCATAAAAGACATCATGTAATGACGACTACAGATGTCCTTTAAGACCTTTTTTATTCATCAATTTACAAGCGCGGCAAAGAGTGCTGTATTGTTTTCTTGATTATTTCGCTGTGAGAATTCTCGCGTTAACGGCGTAAAAAGAATGTCTTTTACGACTACTACTTCGGGCGCTTGTGATTAGAAAACAGTCTGTGTGATAAAGGCTGCGCTTCTCTGAAAAAGTCCGTTTGCGGCATTAGTAAAGCATAACTCTTGAGTTGTGTGAAAGTTAATATGCTTCCAACGTTTCTGCTCATCAATTCAAAAACCTTATGTCAGACAACGATATTGCTCTTATAGGTAAAATAAAGAAAAGGCGCTTGGGATAGTATAGCCTCCTTTTCACATATACTTGCAGGAGGTGCGACATTGCCCGGGATTGAATGATGATCAACGAATATTTCACACTCCCATAATTTATTGTCATTGAAATCGATGAAATAGCCTATTTTCTTATAAAATTGATCCCCTGCCTGCTTTAATTGGGGATCCATCGCGATGCACCTAGAGAAAGCTTGTCTAAGTAACTAAGTTCACAATATATTGTAGTCTACATTGCACTGTAGAGAACCTACTGTTGATTTTATAAAATTATTTCATATATAATGGCTTGCATTAAAGTTTAAAATGCAAAAGTCAAGTATCATGCTCCAATCGTGCTCTAAACAGAAACATTCATTTCGAACGCGCCCCTATCATATCCAAGATCCTACTGTTGATTTTATATGCTTGGCCTTACTAGTTGTGTTGTGATAATGGTTTGAATTTTAGCTTAAAATGAAAAAGTCAAGTATCATTGTGAAATTGTGCTTTAAACAAAAACATTCATTTCGAACGCGCCCCTGTCATATAAAAGAACCTACTGTTTATTTTATAAATTGGGCTTTTCTGCTTCTCAAATGCGCTTGTGATGTTAGGCTGTGTAAGATGTTAACTTTGGTCAAAATCGCCTGTTCCTTCTTTCATCGAATTATTTCGATTATCGATTATCGATACTTATTGAAGAAATTCCGACACAAACCCCATCTAAGAACACTGTTGGGCGCATAAAGTACTTTTGTGTGAAATTTCATAAATATCAACCCAGCCGTTTCCGAGTGTATAGGGAATGAACTCACAGCCACACAGCCACACAGCCACACAAAGTTCGTTTTATATAATGGTAGATGAGTAATATATATATATATATATATATATATATATATATATATATATATATATATATATATATATATATATACTAGTAGGGAGATCCGACGTTCTCTGGCCAGGATTCAATGAGGTCACCAAATGTTCCGCTCTCCCAGTTTATTGTCATCGAAATCGGTGAAATTTTCCAATCAAATCGATTGAATGTCTAATCTAGTAGGGACCCATTGCGGTGCAGCGGGACAAATCTTCACATGCCTCCTCGCAGTGAGTCCATAATACATTGGAATCTACATTGCACTATAGACAGTGGTGTAGTAAGGGCCGGGGGGGGGTGTCCGCCCATGGCGGAACGTGCCAGAGGGGCGGCATTTTGAGAGGGTAAAAACAGAAAATAGAAAAAGTAAGTAAAAATCTGAAATTTTATAGCAAAATGAGTCTTTAAGGTTGTAAGAAAAATCGGAATCGAAAAAATGTCTCCGTATTTTACGATTCCAAAACCGATTCTTTTAAACTTTTAATTTAATTTTTACATTATTGGTACTAATGATAAATATTTATTGTTTTTAGATTATCACTAAAATTAAAATGATAATAACATAAAAAATATTATTTATTTTACTTCTAAAAGAAAAAAAAATAATTAAAAGAATTGCATAAATTCTTTAGGTAATCTTTCAAAGAAACCTGTTGATTTCCATGTTTCGAAAAATGTTGAAAAATTGAGCAAAATATTTTTGTCAAGAAAAATACTTTCAAACATCACTGATAATTAAATCATACAACGAAAAATTGGATACTGGAAAATTAGCAATAGAAAATTACGTCATTTCAGAATTATAGAAACATTAAGTAACTACGGAATAAAAATTGACTGAAAACAGATTTTATGATCGTCTTATCGGGGGATATAATTTTAAATAGGAACAAAGCGTTACACCTCAAATACTATTTAAGTGGTTTCTATTCAATAGTTTAAACACTGTCGAATTCCTTTCAAGTTTCGAACAGTTACGGAGTAATTGATTTTTTTTCGAACTATTAACAAAGTTTTATAATCGCTGACATATTTATAAATAAACCGAAATATATTATGATTAATTAAATTTGGTAATAGGATTTTAATTTATTACTTTTTTATTAATATAATAGTTGTAAAAAGTAATACAAGAAAAGTATCCTTAGAACGCGCACTTGACTTATTTGCTTCCAAACGAAAGTAAATATTTAAATTTGAGACACGTCAGCTCCCTCCTCGGTGAGAGGGGACGACCTGTTAAACCATCCGCTCTCTTTGACGTCCTCATTCCAACTCCTCTATTTTCTCAACTAATCAGAACACGTAATAACAGACACGTACTTCTGATGCTGGCCAACTCACTTCCGGTGCAAATTGTCCAGTTTACACCTCAGCATGTTTTGACATGTTTAAATCAAAACATAGCTTCACATCTCATCTCTTGTTTTCTTCCAATTAGATAGACAGATAGATCGATATACAGATAGATAGATATATATATAGATCGATAACTAGATAATCAGATACAAAGATAGATATATTGATAATCAGATATAAAGATAGATCGATAGCTTGTTTACTTCTAATTAGATAGACAGATAGATGTACATTTCTGTGTGAGGCACTTGAATTTAAAATGGCGCCCGATTCTCTCTTTGGGACGGTAAGTTTGGGAAAAGGAGTTAAAAATAAAAAATATGCAGAATACTGTTAAAAACCCACCGAATATATGTTAGCCTATGTTACGGTAACGTATATTGAACGAGTTTCTAACAATATTTTGTCTAGTTTTTATTTATAACTTTTTTTATCAAACTTACCGTCTCAAATTTTAAATTTTACAATACATCGGTAAACACTGTATGTTTTTCGAGCTGAATAAACATGTTACATTAAATAAAAACAATAGAAAATTATCCAGTTAAGTAGAAAAGTTACTTATCTTGCCTTTGATAAGATTCATTTTTTATATATTTGTTTTTTGACAACTTTTTCGAATCTATGTGTACAGTAATACAAACCCGAATTTCAATTGACATTTATTCTATAGATGCTTAATTTTCATACCTTGCCAAAATTAGTTTTCTGATGTCTAATTTTCCTGAATTCAATTAAATTAAAATAAAATTATAAAAAAATGATTGTTTAATGTTTTTTTTTATTCATTTGGGATTTTATCTGTTTTTGTTTTGTTTTAATTAAATGGTAAGTTTTGTCCGGTGTTCTTTTATCCGGTGTGCTGTTGTACGGTCCCCTATCTAGCATTGGCAAAGTTTACAATGTTATCAAAATGTATGTACAAAAACAAACTTTTAATAATTTCAAAGCCTTAGCTTCAGATGAATTGGACAGTAATAAAATTAATAAATTCAAACCTTTCGCATCTATATGCGACCACATGTGTTGGTTCATTTCTTCTTTGATTTCAGTTTATATGTCTACTAAAACAAAATTTCTGAATAAGAGGAGACGGATTTGGATGGCAGTATAAAGCAATAAAATCTAAGGCTACTGACAAATTATTTTTGGCAAATAATATTTTTGATTCCTTTCGGTAATTTAGTTTTCAACTTTTCTATACGCTAAGAGGATGCACAAAAGTCACAATTTGCCACAATATATATATATATATATATATATATATATATATATATATATATATATATATATATAAATGTAATTCTTGGTTCTTCACAGTCAAAGTCGTTCAAAGTCGATAGAACCATATTTCTACATTACCAATTTCATTGAAATTTTCAGAAAATTTATCTGTAAAGTCAAGGAATGTTTGCATGTTATTAAAATAAATTAAGATCGTTAAGATCGCAAATTATAAAAAAATATTAAATAAAATAAAAATATTTTTCATAACTGCGAGACTGTCCGCCATTTCATTTCCGGTAGAAATGAGCCTTTCATGTGCATCAGCACCACACGTTGACGACTTTCGAATTACAACATTTAACTATTTAATTAATAGATAGGTAAAAAAAAAAATCCCAATTTTTTAAATTATATATATATTGTTTTTTGTACTTTAACCTTACAATTGAATAAAAAAAACATATCATAAAACTTTAATTAAACTTGTAAATACGATTTAAAAAAATAGCGCGGATCGGTAAGTGCACTAGCACCATTTGTTTATCTTAATTTTTATAAGCTTTCCTGCCGAAACCTACCTAAAATAAATTTGTTTAATTCTTAATTTCTTATGTGATTGGAAAAAAAAGAAGTTAAATATGAAGAATTACGCCACCCTCAAAAATTCCTTTAAAATTACCACTCTTATAGGTCGCTGAAAACGAAAATAGCGTTTATAATTAAGGCAAACGAGTAGTTTCCAAGATATGAAGAAATGTTAGTTTAAAAAAGTGAAGGATCACTTTTCCATAATAATTTAACGTAAAATGATTTGGGGGGGGGGGCTTTCTTTCAACCCTTGGAAAATCCTTTAAAATTGCCCGTTTAAATTGGTTGGAGGGGCGGAAAAATGCCCCTCTCTCAGGTGGCCAGAAAGTGGGTGCTCATTCTAAGTTAAATTTACATTGAAAAGTGATCACCCACTTTTCGAAAAAGTAATTTCTTCATATCATGAAAACTTTCTTTTTTCGACGGAAACGGTTTGCAGATTCGTTTTTAGTACACTGAAATCTACAATAAAATATTTCGTTATATACGAACATGAGACGGGCCTTAAAGTAAAATAATACCGGATTTTTGGGGCAGATTTGCCGTTTAGTTGTATAATATCCTCAAACCAGGTAATCACTAAAAGGGACTCTTAAAAGTCGTCACCTGTATCGAGCAAAAGTTTAAAACCACTGATTATATGTCAGCCAACGTCACAGTAACATATATTGAGTGAGTTCCTAACAGTATTTTGTATAGTTTTTTAGTTTAAACTCATTTTCTCAAAATTTCCCCAAACTTAACGTGTTCGATACAGTCTGCCGCCATTTGTATTTTTCAAATATACCGATAAACACTGCATGGTTTTGAACCGATTAAACATTATACATTACATAAAAACAATACAATCTTATCCAGTTAGGTAGAACATTTATTTTTCTTGCCTTTGATAACATTTATTTGTTATATATTTATTTTTTGACAACTTCTTTGTATCTGTGTTTAGTAATACAAACCCTTTTCATTTAATGTAACGTTTAGTCGGCTCGAAAAACAGTGTTTATTGGTGTATTTGAAAGCTACAAATGGTGGCGGACATACGTTAAGTTTGAGAAAGTGAGTTAAAACTAAAAAACTATACAAAATACTGTCACAAACCCATCGATTATGTCAGCCTATGTCATGGTAACATATATTCGGTGGGTTTTTGACACTGTATTGTATAGTTTTTAGTTTTCCACTTACTTTCCCAAACTTAACGTATTCAACAGAGTCTGCAACCATTTCTGTTTTTCCAGCCGATTAAACATTTTACATTACATAAAAACACTAAACAATTATCCAGTTAGGTAGAAACGTAACTTACCTTACCTTTGCTTTCATTTATTTGTTTTTGGACAACTTTTTCGAATCTGTGTATAGTAACCCCCCCCCCATCACTCAAATATTAATTACTAACTCACATTTTTGTATACAGAAAAAAAAAAAAAAACATTTAGCGTTTCAACATTTTTGCTACGTTCAGCTTTATCCACTGATTGTTGGTCGAGCCCAAGCCATGATTGATGGTAATCCCGAAGATCAGGATCCAATTCTGCAAGAGTACCATTTTTTTTTTTTTTTTTTTTTCCATTTTCGCCTTTTTTTTTTTTTTTTTTTTTTTTTTTGAGTGGATTGCTGTACTAAGAATATAAGAAACATGCATTTTCTCTTTTTATTAGAATTTTCCATTACACCATATTGAGCCACAGCAACGCGTGGCAGGGTGCAGCTAGTATCAAATGTAAGTGTATTTTTAAAACTTATTTTGAAGATGGGTTTGTTTTACTGTACACGTAGATTCGAAAACGTTGTCACAAAACAAATATATAACAAATAAATGTTATCGAAGGCAAGATAAGTTACTTTGCTACATAACTGGATAATTTTCTAGTGTTTTTACTTAATGTAACATGTTTATTACGCTAAAAAACATACAGTGCTTACCGATGTATTGGAAAATTAATAATGGCGCCCGACTCTCTCTTTGAGACGGTGAGTTTGGGAAAAAGAGTTAAAAATAAAAAAAACTAGACAAATACTGCTAGAAACTCGTTCAATATATGTTAACGTGACATAGGCTGACATATATTCGGTGGCTTTTTAACAGTATTTTGCATATTTTTTTATTTTTAACTCCTTTTCCCTCACATACTGTTGTGGAGACGCTCACTAATTAACATAGGTGGGTGAGTGAGATATATAAAGGTATCAATCACCAATACCGGGAGTGTTCTGCAACGACAGCCAAATAGCCTATGTTGCCTACAGTAAGACATGCAACCCGCCACCTGCCGGAATATCTCCAACTGAAGTATATCTGAAGACATGTAAATATGTATATAACTTCTCTTCCTAATATATTATTGTTATACCTTTACTTTCCGTGTTCTTGTTAATTATTTGTGCAGACACAACACATACCGTGTCAAACAGAGAGTCGGGTGCCATTTAAAATTTTCCAATACATCGGTAAGCATTGTATTGTTTTCGAGCTGAATGAACATGTTACATTAAATAAAAACACTAAAAACATATCCAGTTAGTTAGAAAAGTAACTTATCTTGCCTTTGATAAAATTTATTTGTTATGTATTTGTTTTTGACAACTTTTTCGAATCTATGCGTACAGTAATACAAACCCGAAGGATTGCTGATATCGCCTTTGGTAACATTTATTCGTTTTGTATTTATTTTTTCTCCCCTTTTTTCACTTGCTTTGATAGTCTGAAAAACATCCACCACGCAAAAAGAAATAAACAAAAAAATAAATTTAAGGATTTAGGGTGGGGATCATTTTCGCCTGTAAATTTTATAAACCTCCGTATTCGAGTTATTCTAGCGTTTTAGGGCAGTTGAGCAGAAGGTGATTTTCTTGAAATATTTATTTTTTTATTTTTCTATTGAAAAGTTTTTTCTGGAAGTTGATTTTTGCTCCCCCCCCCTCTAAATTTAAAGTATTTTAAAAACTGAAAACTTTAGTGGGCACAGTACAAATTGTACTAGTTTTGAAGAAAATATAATAAAAAGGTTTTGCCATTCGTTTTTTTTTTTTTTTTTTCTATACTAGCTATATCTGGCCACGCGTTGCTGTAGCACAGTTTGGATAAATGAAAAAAAAACGGAAAAAGACAAAATGTATGATTAATATGTGTATGTTATGAATACCTGTGGATACACAATATTTTGATAAGAAAAGAATGTAAAAATGTAGGATACGCCTTAAAAAGGAAGTAATTTGTAAAACTCTGTATTATTTATTATAAAATATTTTAAATTAGGTCCACCTCCACAATTTTTTTTAAATGACGACTATTATAGGATTTCAACTATGCTGAATAAGAAAATCTCATTTAAATTTAGCAGGGACAAGTAGTTTTCGAAATATAAAGGCCTGTATTATGCTTTGTAATTCAGTGGGCACCCTGTTTGTACGCATGCGCGATAAACAAATCTAATTTTCTGCGACCGACATTGCCCTCCCCTCTCATTTTTTAATACTATTTGCGAGTAGGTATGCTGACGACGAATATTGCAGTTAAATTTGCGGCAAATATTCCCCCCAAATAGTGGTGTTTATTCCGAAAGCTGTTTTCAACATGGAGAGGTTTGGGATGTCTATTTCGAAAGCCGTTCCTAAAAGCTAAAATTGTAAAGAAAATCGTGTAGGTGGAACTAATGTAAAAAATACCAATAAAAGATCTTTATTTTCGCACATATTTGTTAATAGAAAATATTGGATTTAAATATAATTAATGAGAAAGATTGTAAACACTTTATGTTCTCCCGTGTTATTGTTGTGAAATTCGGAAATCGAGCGAAAGGCGTTTGTTTTTGTTTATATTTGAGACGCCTGTTAAATCGAACACATGGACACAAGAACGCGCAAGAGAAGTACGTGAAGAGTTTGGTATTTGTTTTTATAGAAACGATCCTTATTTTCGGGCGTTTTTTTCTTTCGTCGATAGAAAATATTTTTGAAAAAAGCATAAAAAAATGTTTTCTAAAAGATCTTAAGCTATTCATTCATTGGAAAATCTTGACCAAAGTTGTACGCAAGATGGTGGTCGCGAACGGATGTAAAAAATGGAATGGAACGTAAATTTTAGCGAAACAAGATTAGCGACTTCACTGTATTGTCTAGCAAGAGAAAAACAACTCGATTCTCTGTACTTGTTATGAATATGTTAATAATGAAATGAAATAACTAAGAAATGTTTTTTGTATCAACTATAGTTTCAGATAACATTTTAATAAACAAAATATACAGTAAAAATCGAATTTTATCGTCTGTTCTCTGCATAATTACCAAAACAAAACAATGAAATGAAAACATTAAGAAACTAAACTGGATAATAGTAAAAAAAAAAAAAAAAAAAAAAAACAGGGGATGGATGTTTTTTTTTTAAGGACAGATACGGAAAACATTTTTCATCATTTAAAATTGGACCATAGAATGAACAAAATAAGGATAGAATAGAAATAATTATTAAAATTAAGAAGAGGAACACAACTGCATTAGGTATTTGGGTTAGGGAACTACGTAAGAATAAAAAGGATTTTGAATTAAGATGGTCAATAGTAGATAAAGCTAGAAAATATAAACCGAGTAAATCAAAAAGATGTAAGCCATGTTAACATGAAGCATACTACATAGTGAACTCTAAAGAAGAAATTTTAAACAAAAAGTTAGATGTTATACAAAGCTGTCTTCATATAAATAAATTCCTGTTCTCACGCCTAAAACCTGATTAAAATAAATTTGAAAAAGAAAAATTTACTGAAGATGTTGAGGGTATAATGTAATGCTTAAATTTAATACTACTGCAATAAATAAATAAATAAATTATTAGATCACCAACTTAACATATAGAAACCTAAATGATTATAACCTTAATGGGAGAAATAGAAGTAAGTTTAATTATAATAATAGTTATCTTCTCTTCTATCTTCTTCTATCTTCTTCTATCTATCTTCTTCTATCTTCTTCTTCTATATAAATAAAATGAACTCATTTTTCCCCGTCGGATTTTGACCTTAATAGGATTAAAAATCAAGATATTTCATGCAAATATAATATGCACAAACGGCAGAACAATATCTGAGGTGTGTTATAGGCTTATTATTTCTCAAATTCCTCGATAATCTTAGATTTCTATACTTTTTCTGCTGAGAAGTCACGGCCAAAATCGGTTAAGATCAATGGAAGTGGTAAAATATTTTCTCTCTAATAAATTCCTCCTCCCCCTGCCACCACTTAACACCGTTTGGGGATCGTTCACAAGGAACAGTTGAGAAGAGAACACCGGTTTGGCTTCGTAGTTCTTTCATGTGAAGTTATTTAAAATCACTAAACTAAGCTGCAGTGCTCTGTGGCGTAGTGGTTAGCGTGCTGGACAATTCACATTATATTTTCACGTTCGCGCCGACCTACCGTAGTCGTTTTTTTTTGTTTTTTTAATCAAAATATAAAGTTGAAGAAAACAAAGTGAGAGATTGGACTTAGATTGTTATAAAGAAGATAACGTTAGAATTATAAGTTTAAAATTAAACAAAAGTGATTAATAAATACGAAAGTCTAAATATTAAAATATTAATGTATTGACTTTCGATAAATTGATAAATTGGTAAAAATTGACGAAATAGAGTTATCTCTCTTTGTTCGTAAGATTTTGTGAATGATAAGAAATAGGAAAGATAATGAATTAAAATAAAATACTTGGATAATGATAAGAATTGAAAAGATAAATTTAAAATTAAAATCATTAGCCTAACCAGTATGAGATGAAAGTAAATTTTAATTAATAATAATTTAAATTAAACATTTAATCACAGTTCTATCTGAAGAAATAAAATGTTAAGCATAAAGATCGTAGAATGTAAACATTTTTTACGCAACTATCGTAGATTGTGGAAGAAATAATCGCCCATATAAGTATAAACTAGAATTTAAATGGGTGGATTAGTAGGTGTATCAGAATTTTTTGGGAATTTTTGACACCCCCTAACACAAAACTGTGAATAAAATATAAAAAAAACTTGTAATTTCTCTTTTTAAAGTTGGTTATTTATTTTCTTTATGGAATATACTTCCAAAATAAACTATTAAAGTTGATTAAAAAATAATAGAAATACTTTTTTATTTTTTAAAAAACAGTGTTTACAAAGTGCCTGCGCGCGTTGAAGCAGCCCGTTTTTTTTACGCAATGAAATCAATTACGTGTTAATTTTTTTTCAATTTTTAAACTTTAAAAATCTATCCAAATTTTTCTATTGGTTCAATTTTTTATGCTCTTTCCAATATAATATTCTAGATAAGCATTTGTTTTTTAAATTCACCCCCCCCCCATTTTGAAATGTCTATTAAAATGAAAATAATTAATTTTCTCACCTCAAATTTATATATCATAAATTTACGATAAAATATCAATAAATAAAATAAGCTAATTTAAAACAAAAAAGAACAGTTATTTACCTGTAAAGTCCAAAGTTTAAAACCTTTTTTTAAACAACGTTGAATTTTTTTTAAGTGAAACCTTATAATCTTGTTATATTGTTCAGAAAATTTCGTATGATTATGACAATTTTTTTTCCATTTCAATGTTTTTTTTTAGATATTTGAAAAAATTCACTCCATAAAGAAATAAAACTCGTATTCCTTTAAGAGAATAAAAAAATAAAAAATCGGTAGACTGTTTTTTTTAACAGCAAAAACTGGTAAGTGAAATGGGATCATTTTTCATATACGGTGGCCCATATATACATATATTATTATTATTATTATTATTATTATTATTATTATTATTATTATTATTATTATTATTATCGAATTAAGTTAAAATTCGTTGATTTTCTTTAAATCTTTTTTAAAGAACCCCGATTTAAAAAAAAAACAAATATTGCATAATTTGCTATTAAACTAAATTAAGAAAAGTTGGTCTTTGCTCCTTTAATTGAAAAAAATTAGGGCTTGAATGACATTTTTCAAGTAGTTATCAGCTCCGATAGATAGAAGGTCGAATTATTAAAGTTTTTATCACGCATTTTTAATGGTGATTTCTGACACTGCTAGTGGATTAGTATTTCGATAAAAATCAATTAAATAAATAGTATTCCGAAATAAATCAATTAAATAAATAAACTTGCGAAGAAAAATAATTATTAAAATAAATTTTTAAAAATTTAAATACAAAAATACAAAAAAATACAAAAGTTTTTCATCGCTGCGGTTTCGTCTAATGGTTGCCATACAATACGATTCTTTTCTATGCAAAGGACGTTCCCGTGAGTTTTCTTCGCCATTTTACTTTCGAGAGAATTTGCTCAGGAGAGAGAAAGGGAGAGAGAGGAGAGAGAGAGAGAGAGAGAGAGAGAGAGAGGAGGGAGACTAATGTTCTCTTAGCTAATAATTTTTTAGTTAACTTATCTGAAATGAGTGCGAAGAGACAAAGACATCGAAATAACATTTCGCACTTTGATTATTACATTACTACATTATTTGATTATTACCTTATTGGCATTCTCCCCTCCGCACGGCTTCCACGGGGAGACTGACTTGAAAAGCCCCGTTTTCTCTCAGCTCGAAAAAATCGACGTCATTCGTCATCCTCTCTTACCTCCATTTTATCTACAGTTTTACCCGCTGCCATTTGACTCAAATTTACGTCACCCATCTCCGGGAATGATTCTGTTCTGCAGATATTGGATGGTTCCATGCATTAAGTGTAACCCCTGTCGAAAGCTGATCTAATCACTATTGACGTGGGATCCCGATTATGTAACAATAAAACCTGCCCTCAATAAAACCCCGCCATCAAGAGATTCCTACGTTTACATCTGGCTTTCATGAAAACTAGCAGGACCTGTGGAGTTTCCACAGCGGACTCTTACATATGTAATACATTGATGTTGGCATTCTGTGGATGTTCGGTATAAATGGAGACGCTCTGATATTATTGGAGCCCTTTTGTTAAAACTGCAAAATTATTTATCTTAGCTAGCAGGGACGCCCGGCGTAGCCCGGTCATAAAATACGCTTAATATGATATTTTAATTTATGCAGATTTCGTATATATTATTATAGAGTCAATTTTCTATCGATTCTTATATATTATGAAGTCGCGATTTCAAAAATGAAAAAATATATCAATATCACTTGGATGCATCAAAACCGAAACCAAAACTTACGACGAATTCTTGGTAAAATTATTTTTTTTAAATAGATTAGTTGAGTGCAATCAATTATAATCGAAACAAAAACCAAAACTTCTAAAAATTCTTGTTAAAATTATTTATTACGAGAAATGGAAGGTCATAACAATTAAGTGACAGTCATTCGGAAGAAAAAAAGGTGTAAGTGTTGTTAGATAGTTGTGGAACAGACGACATTAGCTGTTATCTATCTATTTATATATCTATCTATCGATCTAGCTATCGATCTATCTTTATATCTGATTATCAATATATCTATCTTTGTATCTGATTATCTAGTTATCGATCTATATATATATATATATATATATATATATATATATATATATATATATATATATATGCATATCTGTCTATCTAATTGGAAGTAAACAAGAGATGAGATGTGAAGCTATGTTTTGATAAAAGTTGTCAAAACAGGCTGAGGTGTAAACTGGACAATTTGCACCGGAAGTGAGTTGGCCAGCATCAGAAGTACGTGTCTGTTATTACGTGTTCTGGTCAGTTGAGAAAATAGAGGAGTTGGAATGAGGACGTCAAAGAGAGCGGATGGTTTAACAGGTCGTCCCCTCTCACCGGGGAGGGAAGGAGCTGACGTGTCTCAAATTGGAGAACAAGAGAAACCCAAAAGCAAAGATATTCACTTCTCATTCTTCTGCGATCGACACCTGGGAAGTAATAAAAAAAACTATATATAAAACCAACCATCGTTTTGAAGTTGAAATGCATTCATCCGCTGGTTCCAGCTTCATCCAAAAACAGATGAAATTTCCAGGTGGACCAAAAGACCAACAACGCAGTTGAAAAGTTGATGAGGTATGTCGAAATACATGTATGTGTTTATGTTATGTCTGGCACACATGCATGCAACACATTTATACAATCATTTTTTTTTTACACGGTGGTAACCACTTATCAAGGCCCGGAAGCCACTCAAGGAAAAGGGTTATTGCAAGTACAGTACGTTAGTGTGGAGATTTAATGAAGTGTCTACTAAAGGGGGCGGTTCATCAGGAATTTGTTAACATTGGACTTGAAGACATCCATGTTGTAGTCAGGTGGGAAGTAGGCAGACAGAACAGAGTTCCACAGGCGTGCACTTCTAAGAAAGAAGCTTTGTTCATGGAATCTACGTTTTGATTTAGGCACAGATAAAGAGTGGGGAAATTTTTGACAGTGGATTCAGTTAGACGGGTGTTTTTTGTAAAAGATTGGCGAGGGGGGACCAGAGATTAGAGCTCAGACGAGCACCTGCCATGGAAATAACGATAAAACAAAGATAGGATTGCAACGTCTCTTCTGTGGGGGTGAGGTTGCAGGAAAGAGAAAAGGCCATCCCCACTAAGCCTCGAAGTCTATTTTGTACTCGGTCAAGGCAGGATAGGCTGTTTTTAGCAGCTTCTGCCCAGATATGGCAGCAGTATTCCATCCTTGGACGTACTTGGCTTTTATATAGATAGAGAATTGCGTCAGTAGTGGGATATCTTCTGGAGCGATAGAAGGATCCAGCCATCTTTCCAGCTACCCTGGCAACAGACTTGATGTACGTGTTCCATTTCAGATCAGGAGTAAAGGGCAAACCCAGAAGTTTGTCAAAACATGGGGCTTCTCCTAGACGAGAGCGATCCATTTCAATTGATGCCCGATGGGGATCAGAGCGTTGATGATGTAAAGATAGGACTTTGGTTTTAGATGCATAAAAGGTAACCAGCCACGTCTTCCCCCACTGAACCACGCGCTCGAGATCAGAGGAGAGAGAATCAGAGAGAACTTAGTCATTTACAGCCTTTGATGTGTTGCCGTAGATGGTCGTATCATCAGCATAGATGTCAACGAATGATTTAAGTATGTGTTTTGGGAGATCATTTATGTAGATCAGGAAGAGAGTTGGGCCCAGGATGGATCCTTGAAGAACTCCAGCATTAATACTGCAGGCCTCTGATTTTTGTCCATCGACCACTACTCTTATGAGCCTATCAGAGAGAAATGATTTAATGATTGAGAAAACATTTCCAGTTATACCGTAGCTGGAAATCTTGTGAAGTAGGCCCTTATGCGATACCTTATCGAAGGCCTTTGATATGTCAAGAGCAATTGCCCTAGAAAGAAAGCCTTTGTCAAGAGATTCACTAATCCTATGAGATATAACCGTTAGCACATCTGCGGTAGATCTTGCAGAACGGAAACCATATTGCGTGTCACTAAGAAGATTCTTTCTGCTGAGGTGGTTTACTATTTCTCTATTTAATATGGATTCCAGCAACTTACTCATAACACACAGGGTACTTATTGGTCTGTACTGAGAGGGAGATGACTTATCACCCGAATTCTTAAATACAGGGCATACTGATGAGGTTTTCCAGGGAGTTGGAAAGCACTTCTCCTTAAGGCAACGTTTAAACAGTTTGGTAAGTATGGGAGCAAGTTCTGGTTGAAGCTTTTTTAATACTATAATTGGGATGCCATCAGGGCCAGTTGTTTTACTGTAATCAATGTTCTTGATTAGCTTGGCTACCTTATGCACAGATATTTGTATGTTATCTATCGTGTTCAGTGTTGTAGGAGGAAATATGGGGAGTTGATGGCCTTCGTCGCATAGGGTAGAATTAGCTGCAAAGTTCTTGGCAAATAGTTTGGCCTTGTCTAATGCTGACGAGATGACCTCTGGTCCATTGATAATGGTTGGGATAGAACGCACACTTGTGTTTAGGATCCTATTTGTTATTTGCCAAAACTGGTGGGAACCAAGCCGCTGATCAGCTACTTTGGATTTAACAGACTGGGCATATAGCTCTCTTGCATTTTTTATTACTCTTTTACAGTGGTTGTTGGCGTTCCTGAAAGCAGCTTTAGTCTCAGTGCATCTATTAAGTTGGTAGTTATAGAAAAAGTGATTTCTGTGCGCGATAGCAACAGCACATTCTGGAGAGAACCATGGCTGGCTATTAGGTTTTTGTTGGAATTTTTTAGATGTTATGAATTGGTCTATGTCTGATACTATAGAGGACACATCCTTTTTAAACATGGAATGCAAAGGTAGATCAGATATGAATGTACGGAAGCTATCCAAGTCAGCCATGGAGTATCGGTATACAGTAAGGTGGAGGGGTACGTCTGGGGATTTATTACATTTCATTTTTATCTTAACTGATACGACGGAGTGGTTGGAGGATCCTAGAGGAGAAAGAACAGAACATGGACATAGCTCAGGGGAAGTTGAGAGAAAAAGGTCTAGGAGGCTTGCATATTGACCTGTAATATCGGACACACGGGTGGGCTCGCGAACAATCTGAGTGAGGTCATAAGCAATGGCAAAATCATGACAAAACTTCCCTCGTCGTCTGTCTTATTTGAGTGGGTCAGCCATTCCACGTTATGGACGTTAAAGTCACCATAGATGTAGATGTTAGCCGGAGGATGTGCAGACAGGATCTGGTCTATTTTCTCAGATATACTCTTAAAGATAGTAACTCCGCTGTTATGGGGCCGATAGAGGGCAAATATAAATGCAGTGATGTAAGCAAGTGCAACCCGGAAGCACATAAGGGTAAATTAGGATCTTCTCTAGAGATATCCCTGCCACACGGGAAGCCATCTTTAATGTAGGCACATATTCCATGCCCATGGCGATCTTGGGTGTCAGATTTAGATGTTAAGTTAGAGTATCCGTTAATTATGAACTCATCTAGGGAAGTGGTCGGCCCTATTCCAGTTCTGCTTAAAAAGAATATGTCCGGTTTTGTCTCCTGTAATTGGGTTTCAACCTCTAGAAGGTTGGAACGTAGACCCCTTATGTTGTAGAAGGAGACATGGTAATAGAGGTCTAGGTTTAGTCGAGTTTTTATTCTGGAGATATTTCATGTTGAGGTTTTGGGATTTGTTGAACAGGTCGACATACTTGGTTAGAGCAGGATAGATAGGGAAAGTAAGAGAGAAAAGGACAGGAATTTTTTTTTTTTTGTAGCACATGATAAGGTAAAGCCGTAACAATTATCCACTAGTATGGCATCGAGAAGCCCTACCAGAAACTACTGTATGGTCCAAAATCCATTCACCAAATGGCAATGCAACAGCGCCAGTACTTTGCGCCTGCTGACAGGACAGCCTCCTTAGTGGTTAATCCAAGTTTCGGGTCCCTGACTATCAGGCGGATAACGTCAGCCCAGACGAAACGTTTACCTCCAGCACCCTTACTAGTGACATGGCCACAAGGATAGACATAGATACAGAAAAATTTCCGACATATCAGACTAGTGTTCACCAAGTACTACCGACCTGTAAAGCAGCTTTTTCTTCACTCTTTGTCAGAAAAATCACTCATTTAATTGAGGACTGAGGGACAAAAAAGGAGAAGCGAGAGTTACTGGAGCTGCCGATAACACATCCACTGCATTATCTACTCTCCATTAAAAAAGGTGGGGGAATAGGTACAAGGGACTTATTAATATCTACTTAGTAAAGTCCGGTGCTCAATTATCAATTCAGGACGCTTTTTGAATATAATCTCCTCTCCTATATTAATCACGAAACATAAATAGACTGTACACGATAACTTAGTGTTCAGATAGTGAAGAACCCTACAATAGACATTTAGTAACACAACGTATATATGAACACCACTCCACAACGTAACAGCGTGGCATGCAAAATAACACACACGCTATCGTATTAATACATAGATTAAACTAAAAAAGAAAAAAAAATGATATGCAGATTTCTATTATTAATGAAATTTCGATCGTTGTAATGAAAGCTTAACTCCACAAAATTGAATTTTTCTGAGCTCTAGGCACCTCGAAAAGTCAACACAGAATTACCCCTATATGTAAAACGATGTAACTTTATTATAAATTAATATTATCAATATAACTTTTGTACTATTTAAAAGAAGAAGGGTAAAATAAACGAGTAATAATTTAAAAAAATATTTTCATCGTACGAAAATAATGAAATTATGAGACGAAAATTGTGTTTACATAATTGGCGCTTAAAAATAACGTTCCCACGTAATAAGCATTTCGAACGTGAAAACATGTCCGTGTTTAATAAATATAGCAAAAATCAGCTAATGGTCAGATTTTCATGAAACTTTCGATACTTATCCATTTTAGAACGAAATTACATATAAAATGCAGTTTTTGTCAAATATACGAGAGGAAATATTTTTTTAGTGCGTGTCCCCTCCCCCATATTTATTTTTTCGATGTTTGAACAAAATGTATTATAATCTATCGAAAGTTTTATTAATTATGAAACATAAGAGTTCAAATAAGTGAAAAATATTTATTTTTTTTAAATTAAATGCACGTATTGAACAAAAACTTACCTTGAAGTTGCAATTAAAAAATTATATAAATTTAACATTATGTTTTTTAAATAGCGTTTTTTATTTCGAATTAATAAATATAATCAGTTGAATTGCCAAGAAAAAGAAACTTCCTAAAAATTAATTAATTTTTAAAAGATTAAAATGATTAAATTTCCATTATTTCACAACGTTCCGTTACAACATAGATTTTGAATTAATTGTGTTTAATTTGTTTTTTTAAATATTAAGTTTTAATATAAACATGACTCTTGTAAGCTATTTTATCGCCGATTAAACCCGATTTGAAAATATTATTGCACAAATATTAAGCATTTTGTAAGCCCTCCTCATATTTTGTTTGTCTCTTTTTACCGAACAAAATATGGAAGCCGGCAGTTACCCAAAATACACACTCGTAAAACCGTATTTGATATTTAATATACAAATGTTTATAATATTATTAATCATTAAACTGTGTAAATCTTAAAACCTAACAAAATTATAACAAAGATTAATTATTAATTGCAGTTTGAAGAAAATAAACAAAGTTTTTAAAAAATCATTAAGTCGCTTCTGCTTTTCCATAGTTCGTATAGTTAACACAAATCTGACGTCACGGAATCATGCGTATTTTTTTCCACATTCATTTGGCAATGCCTACTGAGCTCATAACTTAACTTATGTAATCTTTAATTTTGTGGCACGAAATAATACCGTTGACACACCGGTTCTCGTTAGATCACCGAAGTTAGGCGACGTTGAGCCTGGTCATTACTAGATGGGTGACCATTTGGGAATACCAGACGCTGTATGTAGGATGAAATCGACATCTCCTTGCAAGAACTACTAAAACTTAACCGGGATATACATGCGACTGGGGACCGCTTATAAAAATGATATTCACATGAAACTTCCTCCTACGGAGGAACCCGGTTCAACATGTCTAGGTTTAATTCCGCTGACATTAGATGGCATTTACTTTAGCAAAATGACTCTGCGTTAACTTGAATAGGTGTAAGAAATCCTTTATTAGTAGTGACTGTCCACGCTAAGCGGTTGGCTGGCTTTTCAACCCCATTGAACAAGAAAAGCAAAAATGATGAAATAATGAATGAATGAATGAATGAATGAATGAACATGTGCTAAAAAAAACGGATGTAGGAACATATTTACCCTGTCATATGATACATCATTTCCGGTTGCAAAATAGCTTGTCCGATTGGCATTATACCTGCTCTTAACGATCCACATCGCTTCACGTTTGATGTGTGATTAATAATGGGGGGGGGGGGGGCAATCTCAATCAATTGCGAAGAATAAATGTAACAAATTCATTTCACTGAAATTGATTGCGAAACTGATTATCCTATTTACTTTCCTCCCCACGAGGGCAAAGTTAGACACAAGGTCGGTTTTTAATGTGGGGAAAATCCAGCTTCCCAAAAAGGGACACTCTGGATAGGAGCAAAAGTAAAAATTGTCTCAGTCATGAAGGACCTCTCCACCACTGACCGAGAACAGAAAAGGTGAAAGGCATCATCAGAACAGATACTACACTGTGATCTTGATCCGAAGTTCATTTGATTTCTTTATTTGCTCATTTTGCATTTCCTTTGGCTGTATCTAGATCATTTATTTTTATTGAATAAAGAACTAATGGTGATTACACACACACACACACACACACACACACACACACACACACACACACAAACAGATTCACTGGAGCTTAAAGCAGGTCTATATAGATACGAGGGTGTTCATAAAGTAATACTTCCTATTTGTTTTTTTCCGCCTGAATAGATCAGAGAGAATTGCAAACTACATTGCTATAATAACTGAACATGCTTCATGATGTATCACTCTGTTGTAGATATTAACAGTGTGAGACTCTAAGAAAGCAACCCTTGTTATGGACGTACGTCAGGAGCAGAGATGCGTCTCATTGAGAATCGTGGTGATTTTGTAGATAAATAAATTCTTGAGCCCAAAAGATCGATTGTTATAATGGTACAACTCCCGTTTTCGTAGCTTTTCAACTTTATAGTTAAAAAAGGCTTTACTTTTAGAACGACCCTCGTATTATGCTTTATTTACAATAAGAACAACTGAAAAAAAAAACTAAGACAAAAAATCACGAACTTTTGAAGCATTAAGGATTAAAAATAACAATAGACATTAATCAAAAGATGATTAACTTCTTAACTATTCTAGCAATACTACTCGTTTGAAGTAGCTGAGTGGTTTTGGCTATTAATTCGTTTGAAGTAACTGAGTGATCTTGGCTACCCTATTCGTTCGAAGTAGCTGAGTGGTCTTACATATATATATATATATATATATATATATATATATATATATATATATATATATATATATATATATATATATATATATATATATTTTCGAGTAATAATCAAGTAACTCGCTTTACGGAACGAGTGTTTGTAATCAGAGCTGGTATTTTTTAGCGTAAGGCTTTCGGCGTTTCTTTTAACGTCTCTCTATACCAGTTGGTATTTTTGGCTTTGCCAGCCACATATTTTTGTAACGATGAACCCAGATGTATGTATTTTGATTACATCACAAAAAATATCCTGTATTATGTGCATATTGACAAATATAAGCCTAGATAAATTTGAAACTCTCTTACATCTCTTGTAACAGAATCGCAAGACGTTCGTGTAATAGTTTTATAAGAACTCTGAATTTTACAATTACTGCATTGAAACTTACAATGAAAACAGTACCTTAGACAACCGCATAGGTAACCCTCCTAGTAATAACAACAATAATATGCTAAGGCTTAAAACAAATATAAAACACAATATCATGTGGAAATAATATATAGTAAAATGAACCAAAATAAAACATAAATGAATGCTGAATGTAATTCAATTTATTTTATTTATTTTTCATTTTTTCAGCCTGAGATGAATATGTATGTCATTGTGGTTTCAGAGCACGCAGCAAAGCAGGGTTATCTATTCA
>NC_136484.1:54958898-55031398 GCF_053919585.1 Euprymna scolopes | reverse complement strand
ATATGAAACCATCGACATAAATATGTTTTAAAGTAAAACCTGCCACCTTGAAATCTAATATATAGACAGTTATATGTCTGTCTGTCTGTCTGTCTGTGAGTCTGTCTGTTAGTCTGTGTCTGCCAGTCTGTCTGTCTCTATATTTTCAAACTCCTCTGAAACTAAAAGTCGCAGAGCAGCGCTAGGGGCTTCAAATGATTGGATTTTTTTTTTTATGGAGCGTGCGGAGCAGGTCTTTAAGCGGTTAAATTTTTTTAAGAGGTCAAAAATGGGTAAAAAAAAAAAAGAAAAAAAAAAGATCGTTAAACATTTTGTACATTCATCTTAGTTTATTTTTAATTTTTTATTTTTAATCGGTTTATATTCGTGTCACGTTGGTACAGTACTAACGTCACCAGCTTTGAATGCTACGGTTTCGATTCTAGCTGATGGCACCTAAATACTTTTGATTTACTTTTGAAATCACGACTATCCGAATAGCATACAGTATATGCCTAGACTGTGTCTTCCCAGAGGAGCAGAATGTATGGTTTTCCTAGAGATTGGCCATCCAGATCGTGCCACTATTCTGAACACCGGGCAATATCTGATGAGCTCTGGAGATCCAACCCCCATGATAACATCACGAAACAAGATTCAATAGAACAACCTGTAGTTCTTGTGGGTCTATTCGTTATATACACGCTCACAAATATATTTCATAATCTAGATATCGGCCTATGTAGAGATGATGGATAAACTATTGTTCTCCTTTCTCATTTTCAGCGGTGAGCTTTTTAATTGTTAAAATTTGAAATTTTTAATTTTTAATTTTTAATCTTTAAACTAGACTACTCGTGACCCGTTGGGTCAGTATGTTATATTAGCTTTTTAATTGTTTAAATTTGAAATTTTTAATTTTTAATCTTTAGATACTATTTTGAATCTTATTATTGTATTCTTTCATGGATACGACATCTTCATTATAAGAACCAATGTTATTTTTTTCATTACATGTTACTTTGGCGTTTCATAAGTTTAATGCCCGCAAAGGGAAAAATTTGCAACTAAATTTATTGGGAATAAAATCACTTCTTCGTTTCAAAGCAAGGCCTTTATATTTCATTCTTTATCCCTCCCCTTTTTATTCCATGCTGTCATTTTCTTTTTTTTCAGGTTAGTTACTTTAGCGTCGAATTTATCTGGAAGCAAGATAAAATTCCGACATTACTTGGTTTACTTTCTTTCGGTAGGCTTGTAACTCTTCACTTATTTTATCATTTATTCTTCACATTCCAGGATAGACGTTTCTGACAAAGCGGAAAGAATTGCTGTTTTCTAGGTGGAAATCTATCTCTGTATCACCTATCGTTTCTAAATTTTTTTTTGTGTGTTTTTTTTTTTTTTTTTTTTTTTTTGCTTTTTACTTTAAAGTAGTATTTTTTTTTTCTTAATTTCTATCTCCTTATGTCAAGTGGCTCCATTTATTGTCTGGAGCGATTTCCATAATTTTTAAAGTGGGTAGTGAAGTATATGTTTCTTCGTCATGATACTATCCTTGGGGGGTAGTGTTGTATCTGTTCTGTGACCATGATATCATCCTCCCAGGAATTACCCTCTTCTTTGAAAGGGGAATAATGCATTAGCCAAATAAATTATTACATTATTAATTTATTGATTCATTTTTAAATCCAATTTAAACAATCATCGATTTGGATGGATTATGGTTTGTTTCGAACGTTAAGTTTTTTATCTGATGACCAAATTCAACTTAATATTTCAGCCTGTTGTTCATGCCAACGAGTTGATTATTTGAAATATTGTTTATAATTTACCTGACTGAAAAATGTTTTTAAGCAATTAATTCATATTTCAGTACCGCAAACTATTTCTAGTTAAAAACAAAACACACACTCGAGCCGAATTATTTTGTGTTCTTTTTCTGCCGCTAACCAACAACGAAATTACACGCGAACGTGCGTCCAAAAACTAAAAGACGTCTCTCGAACAAAATACGTCTTTTATTCTGCCACTTCACACTCCCAACAGTGCCTAAATTTTCATAATCACATTATTCTTGTAATTTTATGGTTCCAGATTCAAACGCCACTGTTTCCCTACAACGGGCACATGCCAACCGTGGTCGCTTATTTCTATAGCTCTCCCCACCATTACCATATTATTTTAAAATTTTATTTCTTTAATCTATCGTGGCTCCTTATTTCTATTATATTGCAAAGCGGATAAGATGTACAAAGCTGTTATTGCTTAAACAAGGTCACATTAAGTTAGAGAGAACGTACTTTTGAAATAGTCAGTCGGTTAGTAGCAGTGTTTACGTGGGGATTTTGTGTCGTTATGGTCGCCTGGAAAAACAGTTGATAATTGAATGTCCTTGGAACGTATGGCGCTACCAGACAAGCCAGTGTTTCTTGTTGGGTTCAATTGTTTTATATGGAAGGGGACAGAGCCCAATAATTAGAGAAACGACGTAAACAGGTTTGAAAATAATATTTATTAAAGGAAAAGGCTAGAATCGAACCCGGTATTCAAGAGTTGAAAAGGATACATATTGTAATTTAGCTACGATGATAGGAATGTGAAGCGTTTTCCATTATGATAAAAATAACGGTACAATTAGAGTTAACAGAGTTAGGACAATGGAAATCAAATTAAGGAATGTTGTTGTGTTGCCAAACGTGTTGAAGACCTATGTGGATGTAAATCCATGTAAATCCATATAAATCCATGTGAGAAAACATTCATATAGTTGAGCACGATTCTGACGTCACAAAGAAAGATCCATCAATCAATCAATAAGGGTTTATCACTCAATGAGGAACCCCTCTCTGGACTTTAGCCATCTACCTCTGTCCCCAGCTATCCGCTGCCATGTGGGGCCAATGTGTTATATCATGCCGTTCCTCCATCACGTTCTTGGTCTTCCCTCTGGCCTCTTATCTTCACGGGGTGCCCATTCCGTTGTCCTGATGGACCATCTGTTGTTATGTTGTCTGGCTACATGCCCTGTCCATCTGTGTTTGGATGTTTTGATGGCAGTATTGATGTCAATAACTTGTTTGTTGGCGAATCCAGATGTTTGTCTTTCTATCTTGTAGAGTGATGCCTAATATTATCCTCTCCATCTTCCTTTGTGCCCTTGCCAAGATTTCACTTTGGCGAGTTTTCAGGGCCCATGCTTCACTACCGTAGATCATCACAAGTAATACCTATTCATTGAAGATCTTCCCTTTGATTGACATATTTGCTTTTCGGCTTCTCATGATATTCTCCACTTTCCCAAAAGCTGCCCATCCCAATGCTATCCTTCTCTTTATCTTAGGGAGGAGGTCTCCGTCTTTCGTAATTTTACTTTCCCAAGTAGATGTAGCTTTCAACTTTCTGAAAAGCCCTTCTAAAAATGTAACTGTCTGTCCCCATCATCAATAATGTATTCTCCTCTATGTGAAGAGAGGTCCTGGATATGACCTTAAACTATATCCGATGGTAAGGCCCCAGCTTGCGGGCTTTGGGGAGTGTGGAGCCACCCTTTAATTGCTATTGCTCCCAGGTCCACTCTGACCCGGAGTGGTAGTACCTGTTAGAGTCCCAACTATGGGTTAAATAGAAACCGCCTGGGAAAAAATGTTCTTCCAAATCACTGGATTCGGCATTAAATAACATGAAAAGTGTTGATATGCCGTAAAACAAAAACAACCAACCAAGTCTGTGAAAAGTATATTACTACATCTCTCTCACATCTATATCCCTTCTAAAATTAATACATATGAAGCCCCCAAGAATTGTCATCGCCTGTTATAAGGCCCACTATTCAACACCTTTGTTTTGGTGCTATGTAATACGTTTGATTTGGCGCTACACAACACAATTAAATTAATCCTTCGAATTTCCTACGTCGTTTACGGTCAGAAATCCATCCAACATAAAGGCAGTAGACGATCACGATTTGATTTCATTGTTCAGTTTATTGGCCTATCAACTGCTGTGAGGTCATTTAAGGCCAAGAGTGCTATTTTTTAGTTTCTAAAATTCTTTCTAAGAAGTTTAAATGTTTAACACGTTTCAGGTGGTTAGGGTGAAATTTGGTAATATTGTGGAAAATTGGAGTTGTTTTATTTATTTATTTATTTATTTATTTATTTATTTTAGCATGTCAACATTAGTTATTTGTTGTTGGTGCTTGTTTTCTTTGGATAGGTTTTGTGTTTTTAGGTTGGGGGGCAAATATTTTGGAGAAGAGATTCATCCCTCTCAAACACCTGCAAGGTAAAAGCGTCAGTTTAATATATGTACCCTCTATAATTTTTTTTTTTTTTACACGGTGGTCACCACTTATCAAGGCCCGGAAGCCATTCATGGATAAGGGTTATTGCAAGTGCAGTACGTTAGTGTGGAGATTTAATGAAGTGTTTACTTAAGAGGGCGGTTCATTAGGAATTTGTTAACGTTGGACTTCAAGACATCCAAGTTGTAGTCAGGTGGGAAGCAGGCAGACGGGACAGAGTTCCACAGGCGTGCAGTTCTAAGAAAGAAGCTTTGTTCATGGAATCTACGTTTTGATTTAGGCACAGATAAAGAGTGGGAGAAATTTTTCAAAGTGGATTCAGCTAGACGAAGATGAAGGAATTTTTTTTATGGAAATTGCTCCAAAAAAGGCATAAGCCACTTGATGTGAAACAGAGCGCGAGCGCGCCTATGACAGCAGCAGCAGCTGCTGCAGGAGAGCCAATGTATGCAAATGACCAAGCCGTGTGCAAGGTAACGTTACAGCTAGGAAGAAGGAAAAAAGATAAAAGAAGAAAGACGTGACCCGAGGAAAGAACAAGAACTAAACGTGTTACAAACATGGCCCGAGAGCGACAAGGAAGGAAGTATCCTAAATATGGTCGGACAAAGATAAGTTACCACGTGTTCGACACAGCAGAGTCGTGTCAAGCACATTGGAGTATGAGAAGGCTTTTGAACAAGCGACAAGGCGTTATTCTAGAAGTGAATTTAGGAAAACTCGTCCCGGGAAAACTCGTCTCCGGAAAACTCGTCTCCGGAAAACTCGTCTCCGGAAAACTCGTCCCCTTTCGCTAGGTAGGAAAACTGGTCCCTTATTGAATAAATATCGATTGAAAACACATTTTATGATCGTTCTTGAAGGCGATATTGTTTTTTAAAAAAAACTATAGCTCCCCCATATTTTTAAAAAATATTTTTACTTGTTTAATGTTTTTTTGTTTTTTAAATAAAATCGATTTTCTAAGTGTCCGTTTTCTACCTAACTGGCTAAGTTCTTAGTGGTTTCACTTATTTTAAAGCGTTTATTATGTTCATAAACGAGACCGCATATTTTTTTATATTAATATAAAAAGAATTTACTTATTTACTGTTGTTTATAAAAGGGTAAAATCGATTTTTCTATCTCGCCGACTATGTTGTTTAATTTATTTGGAATCGTTTATTCGGTAAAGAAAAAAACACAGAAAACAAACAAAAAACATGTCGAGTGTTACGTGAGAACGAGAAATAATGTCCGGTATATCATATCTTAGGAGTCTTGATAATCGCTAAAAAATAGAAAATTAAAGAAATTATTGAGGGAGATTTGGTTTTAAAAAGAAAATAATAAATTTTAATATTTTTTAAAATATAATTTAGAGAGAGGTGGGGGTAAAAACTATATCTCCCTCCGAAAAACAACCAACAAAAAATGAAATTAAAAAGATTCTTGATAAACGATAGCGGAGTTTTCAATAAAATTGATTAATAAATTTATTTAGTGATTACTTTTTCTCTTAATGATTGATTTTAGAATTTTGAAGTAAAAATTTAAAAAATTAAAAATGAGTTAACGAGAGATTGTTAGCACATGGCATCTCTCGCGCCAAAAAAATATTTCGCTTTTAATTTATTAGTTTATTTTTGCAAAATTTGACAGGACGGCAATAAATGTTGATAATTGATAAAATTATAATTTTAAATAACGCATGAGTGCATTTAGTATGAGAGAAAACAAAAACATAACAACAAAAAACTATCATAATTAAAAAACAAAAACAAAAAAGAAACGAAGAATCCGCTCCCTGTTTTTTTAATTTTTTGGTTTTGTTTTTTTATTATTGTTTTTATGACTCCAAAATCATCGTTAAAATTAGAACAAAAAAAAATTGTAATTAACTTTGTATGAACATAATAAACGCTTTAAAATAAGTGAAACCACTAAGAACTTAGCCAGTTAGGTAGAAAACGGACACTTAGAAAATCGATTTAATTTAAAAAAAAAAAAAAACATTAAACAAGTAAAAATATTATTAAAAAATATTACGGGGGGGGTGGGCTATAGTCTATTTTAAAAAAACAATATCTCCTTCAAGAACGATCATAAAATGTGTTTTCAATCGATATTTATTCAATAAGGGACCAGTTTTCCATATCTAGCGAAAGGGGACGAGTTTTCCGGGGTCGAGTTTTCCGGAGACGAGTTTTCCGGAGACGAGTTTTCCCGGGACGAGTTTTCCGGGCACCTCTAGAAGTACCTGTAGATAAATATCTGTTGTTTCAACTTGGAAAAAGCGAGTCGAATTTTTTCCTTGGCTTTGTTTTCTTGCGACTGTCTGCATACAACGTGTGGGTCCCGAGTGTTGACTATGTTACAGATATAAGGAGCTAAAAATGCTACTTCGAGGTCAAAAACTTGCCAGCGATATGTGTTAGATGGAATAGATTCTGGCTCATAAAACAGTAATTCTTCCCTCTTTGTCAGAAATATCTCTCATGGAATACGAGGAATAAAGAACAAAATAAGGATAGCAAAAGTTGCGAAGCGGATGAAAGTAAACCCAAGATAAACTTTCTCCTCTCCTTAATAATGAACCATTTTCAGATAACAGGTGAACGTGAGTTATTTGTTCAATTATAATCCATATAAATAGCTCTGAATTTCCGGCTCTACATTTATAAACATGTGCGAATTATTAAGATGAGCTGTGGGTAAAAAACATTAGTAATATTAGCCAAGAAAATCTTTTTTCACCAATCCCTTGACATCTACAAGTTATAGACGCTTGTTATAGACATTCTTCTACCACGTGGTGTTACCCCCTTCCTACGATCTCTTGGGATTATTCATATTATTATCGTTATTAATACGCCCTTATAGTTCCAAATTAAACTGGATTTGATTTCTAGGTAATATATGCGCGTGCGTGCGTGTGTGTGTGTGTGCCTGTGTGTGTGTGTGTGTGTGTGTGTGTGTGTGTGTGTGTGTGTGTGTGTGTGTGTGTGTGTGTGTGTGTGTGTGTGCGTGCGTGTGTGTGATCAAATTCGGTTTAATTATGATATCTCTGTTTATATGAAGCGAAGTGTGCATATATATTTATATACAGGGTGGAACGATAAATTTGTCGCCCTAACGAAAACACCACTGCAGCTTTATTCCAAAACTTTTATTGAAAAAAATCAATTCAGGTAACTTGATTATGTAGTAGAGTTGACATCTATTCAATGTAGTCGCCTTCAGCCTCGATCACTGCCTTGAAACAGGTCTGGAACTGGGAGCATGGCGAATACGCGGCGATCAGGCTGGCTTTGGTGTTGCAGGAGGACATGATGGTGATGTTCTCGATGTATGACCAAACGAAGTAGTCTAGTGAGTTCAGGTCGGGGAAGGAGGGGGGGCAGTGAGAGAAGAGTACAAAGCTGAAGCCAAGCCTGGGTTTCTTTAGGCTTGCTCCTTTGACTTTTGGTTATTCCCTAAGCTCAAGAAAAACCTTATAGGCTGTCGTTATGAGACAATTAAGGAGATGAAAGAGGCTGTGACATGCTCACACAAGAAGACTTCTATGGGGCCCTCCAGAACTTGTTGGAACGATACAACAAGTGCATTGCAGCCGGAGGAGATTACTTCGAAAGGGACTAGCGTTTCATGTGTGTACTATCAATAAAAGTGCACATACGAAAAAGTCTGAAACTTTATTGAAGAAACCTCGTATATTGAATTTGATTCATTAGACGCTAATTTTCCCCCCTTTTATTCACTTTTCACCTCAAACAAGGCACAGTGCCACTTTGAAGTAGGGGGCTACTATCGGGGACATAAGTTGCAGGGGTATGATGAAGAGAGATGAGCAGCAAGATGTCTGCTCACATTGCACTTGAACTTCTGCATGTCAGTACACTTGGGAAAGCAAAATCCCGAAAAGGAGTTCCAAAGTCTAGCAGTTCTGGTGAAGAAACTATTGGAGTAGAAGGCTGTCTTACACCTAGGAATCTCTACTGTGAAGGGGTGGGATTTAGCTGCTTGTCGGGTTTGTCGGGGGTATTCACGTCGAGGGGGTACAAGTGCTTGTAGTTCGTCAGAGCATTCACCATTAAAGTACTTGTAGAACAGGCAGCGGGATGCAACATTTCGTCGATGGGACAGAGGCTGAAGCCTAGATGACAATTCAGGATCTATCAGGTTAGCGACTCTCTTTTGAACCTTGTCCAGGAGTAAGAGATAAGTAGCAGATGTACCAGCCCAAATGTGACAACAGTACTCCAAATATGGGCGACTGGATACTATGAATGTTTCGACTCTCTAAGTATTAAAAATGCCAGATAATCTTAAATCAAAATCATTGAATGGAGTTTGATCAAAATTTGGAACAATAAATAAATAAATAAATAAATAAAACATTTAGTATTATTACATCTTGATTTTAATCTTTGTAAATGGTGCACGGCTATTCTGTTTGGGAAATAAACTTTACCTATCCTGGCACGGGTATTCTTCTGTTTTGTTTTGTTTTTTTGTTTTTTTTTTGTTTTGTTTTTTTGTTTATTTTTTTTTGTCTTTTTTTGTTTTGTTTTTTGTAATTTATTGAATAAATGCTGAAACGTCATTCAAGTTGGATAATTCCTTGCATGTGATTAAAAATAACATTAATTGGGTCTTTTCTACAACAGAGTTACGTTAAATGCATGTTTTCCTTCGGTTTAGGAGCACAAATGAACCATAATACTTTATTCAAGACAGAATTGAGTGTTGTTATTTACGAATTTCGGAAGAACATAAATTAAACACATGTTCGTCACGTTCAAACTATTAATAATGGATTAAAATGGCTGACTTCTTTACACAAAGTGTATTCTTCTACAGTGTAGCCGAGTAGGAAGATATTAGATCCGATTCTGACTGCTAGATTTTCAAAATATTCGACTCTAATTCCTTCTAATATTTAGACTGGAGATTTCTTTGGAGATTGAAAAATCCGACTTTGACTCCGAGCATTTTTACGAGTCTAAGTCCGACAACTTTCAAAACCTCCGACTCTGCAACCTTGACCACCTAGTAGAAGCCGCAACAACATGCATTGCGGTGGATGAGGGGAAGGGCACTAAACGTTGAAATGTCTGTGAAAACAGTAAGAATATACGGCACTTTTCTAAAATTGTGGCCATCTCGAAAATACTGTTTTTCTTGTATATAGGCGTAGAATTGAAATATACTTTATATGCATCTATAAACTTTTAATTAAAGCCGGGAATTACTTTTTATTGGCTAATTACAAAGCTTAAAAATCACTTTCGAATGTCGAAATCTACAACATAAATATCGGGTAGTTTTCTACTTGCTTCGTCGCTATATACTACTGTACATTCTCTGTCAAAAATGACGACGAAAAATCATTCTTCGCTAGTGTTCGCACAAATCTATCTATATATCTATAAAAGTGAGAATGTGTGTGCGTGTGAGGACACTTCTTAACCTATATACTCAACAGATTTTTTATTTACAGATTTGAAATTTGATATATAGGATATTCAGACACGTGAAAAACTTTTTAATTCGTTTTCATTCGGAAAAACGGTGCTAAGGGGGTCAAATTGACCGATTTTATTGTATCATTCAAGCACTACCGTGTTCGAATATATGGTTAAGTGACAGTTTTAGTCATTGAGAACTGTTTTAAAGTTCACCGCTCACTCATTTTTCTACCAAATTTCAAACAATTATTACAGTTTATAGATCAATTTCTCAACTATATTGTGAAAAAAAAAAATTCAATTTTTGTTCAGTAAAAAAAAGGTTATGATGAATTGGGTGTTCAAACCCGTAAAAAAAAACGTAAGGAAGTGAACGACGTTTTTTTATGACTGGTTTCCATAGTAACCACGTCGCTTCAGCGATTACTGTTGCTACCAATTCACTGCCTCGCGAAAAGAGAAGTAACAGGTGAAACAGAAAATGAAAGCATGAAAGGGAGATAATTGGGTGATTTTATTGAAAGCAGACAAGTGCCGTACATTGATATTACATATGTGTATGTTATGTTTATGGGGTCAGAAACATAAGACTGAAATTAAACAAAGAACAAGTGAATTTACTGAAGCCTGGAAAAATCATGGATTACAATAGAAAAAGATATTCTAGTAATAAATTTATAACTTAAATATTGCAGCATTAAGATTTTTTTAATTCAATTTATAACATTATATAATCAATTTTTAATGCTGCAATATTTTAAGTTATAAATTTATTATCTTTTTACTAGAATATCTTGTTCTTTTCTTTTCCAGTTTTAACAATTAGTCCTTTACTTGTTTAAACTTAACCATATTACTTTTCATGCTCGCAGTTTTCTATTGTAATACATATATACATACATACATACACACACACACAAACATATATGTGTGTGTGTATGAAATTCAGTTTTTACGATTTTTAGCGATTTTAATAAGAAATTGTATCTATTACAAGACTGAGTTTGATCTCAATAGTTCGAACTGAGTTGTCTCCTTACTTATGAAACATGGTAGATCAAGCATAACGTCTCGCTTCGTCATAAAATTTAATTTTCTTAGTTTAAAAGACTACTTAATCAATTTACATGCTTTTTGGAATATGATACTTACGTTCTGTGAAGAGTACGTACACCATAAAGTTATTTCTTAAGACTGTACTTTGATTTTTAAAATAGGTTTAATTCTAGATAGGCACCCTTTTTTCACTGCGTGCGCCACTGCGCCACTGCGCCACCATTCTAGAATAGAACCGAATGTCCCGCCCAACGCTTTAACCACTGGGCTACACTTGAGCGTGTAGCTGTTATAATATCAAAGATCGTGTTTTGAGAAGAAATATTGGCGCTAACTGCCCTACGTTCGTTGAAGGCTTACATTTATAATCACTTAATTATAAGTTAATAAGCAAAATAAATTTTGAGAGCAGCACGGAGGCCTTTATAAGTGGCAATGACTCCGCTGAACTTAATTCTAACCCTATCCCACACCGATCACAGCGATGTGAAAAAAAAAAGCTAAACAAAAACAAGGGAAGAAAACAGAGGCGTCTGTGACGCAGACCTCCCAACGAGCCGGAGAAATCAACGAAACAAACCCCGAGAAATATTTTGCTTACTACAACAAGCGACACACACAAGAAGTGACCTATCGTATCATTCGTCAAGTCCCGCATAAAGAGAGAAAGGGAAAGGGAGGGGGGGTATATGCTATGTAGAATGAACGGCTGTAGGTTGGAAAGTAGACCTCCCACATCTTGATGAACTTTCTACTAGTAGTGCTACACGCTCGACCCGAGCATTGCTATTTATTTTATTACAAGTAAAACTCTGTTTTAGGGAGAAGAAGAGTCAGGCCACCCACGTCTCAACAAACTCATCATTGTTCTTCCTGCCTCTGCTCATCTTTCGGGGAGTGGGTGGGGGATGATAAAAGAAGAGGATGGCAAGAAGATAAAGAACAGGATGAGGACAATGATAAGAGGACGAGAAAGATGAGGAGAGCAAAAAAAAATAAGGAATGAAAAGAGAAGAAGAAGAAGAAGAAGAAGAAGAAGAAGAAGAAGAAGAAGAAGAAGAAGAAGAAAACGTTGAAACAACAACGCGAGATTTCAAACTTTCAGAACATTTTCAAACACAAACTTTAACGTCGTTTTTTTTTCTTTGCTTGTGTTGTTTTACGCATTTTTTAATATGTCCTCGTATGTCTATGAAGTGCTTTGTCCGTCGATTCCGCACAAGGTTAACATAACACGTTTTCACCGCTACTGAACGCACTCTTTTAAAGAACGCATTTCAGTTAATTTGTTACGCTTAAAAATTTAAAAACGCGCAGATTGAATGGACGTATTTTAATATACATTCTTGTTTTCTTTCCTTTTCAAAGTTGTTTATTCATTTTTTTTATATTTTCGCGTCTTTCCTCGTTATATTTTAGACATCTTGCTGTGTGCAAGCAAAATTATCCGCCGATCGATGCTTTTTTTCCTTGGAAAAATTTTTTTCTTAATATACTCTCTCTCTCTCTCTCTCTCTCTCTCTCTCTCTCTCTCTCTCTCTCTCTCTCTCTCTCTCTCTCTCTCTCTCTCTCTCTCTCTCTCAATAAAGTGTCTTGTTATTTTTACGTTTCTTGTTATTCATTCCTTTTTTCTTAGCTTCCCTTATTTTCCTAATAGTCCCTCCATTTTGTTTTCGACTCAAAACATGAATCTGAGAAACGTTGAAAAAAAAGCGATGGAGCTGATGTTTTCATATAAGCTTTCCGTCACAAACGTTGCGAAAACGCGTAGTACGTTTTTCTCATAAGACCTCGAATGTAAAAAGAAAAAAAAGAAAAAACATTTAAAAAAAAAAAACTATTTCCCACTTTCACTTTTTTCCACTCACTCTTCCCTCACCTCTCTTTTTTACTGCTCTTTCTTTCTTCCGCTTATCATTTTCGACTATCTCCCCCCCCCCCATAAACGCACTCACACACACTCACACATACACACAGTCATTCACACATGCACACATTCACACACACACACACTCACACGCAAACACACACACATACACACACTCACTCTCTTGCATTATCGTCATAATACACAGGTCGATTTCATACAATTAAACAGTTCAATTCCAATTATCCATTTATCAGTTGGCTTAATCAACAATGTGCACCTCGAATTATTTTGTCCTTTAGTCCTCACATTCTGGTGATTTCTGGCAAAGATGGAAGAATTGCTGTTTTCTGAGCTAAAATATAGCCAGCTAACACTTTTTTTTAGTTTTTGACATTGAATAGTATGGGTGTCCAAAAAGTCACTGAAGGGTTGAAAATCTTTGTCGTTTTGCAATATATGATTATTTTTTTCTCTGTTTCAGATATTTTAAAGATAATATTTTGGAAATTAATTATGGATAAGTATAGCTTTGAACAACGTACTCCAGTTGTGAAATTATTTTACCAAAATCAGGGGTCAATTGAGTGACATTTTGGACACCCTGTATTTTTTAAACTCCTTATATACATTTAGAATATACGGCATAATCACGTTGACACACCGGTTCTCGTCAGATCACCGAAATTAAGCAACGTTGAGCCTGGCCAGTACCAGATGAGTGACCATTTGGGAAGGCGAGGCGCTGTATGTACCGCGAGGTAAAATACCAGGTTGAGAAACTGGCGCGATCTAGCCTTTTCTTGAGGGTAGATGATACACTCTTAAGCCCTGGTAGGCACCTCGTCTAGTGATGGCGTCACGATAAAAATTACTATGATAGCCCTGGCGAAGTATCAAGTATTCAGCTACCGACAAGATTTGAATTACACTACAAACTCGTATAGTGAGTTTAATCTCGGCTACCGCCGCGGCGCCGCGCTGGATGGATGACATACAGTGACTTGGTGCTTTGTCTTGAGCGATTTTCCAAAAATAAGTATATGATAAGCATCAAAATCTATACAACAAATAAAGATACCGCATATTGTGCTTAAAAACGCACAGTAGCCGAACAAAATAACGAGGATATATACGTTTGGAACAAGTCGCTAATATAAAGTTTATAAGTTAGAAATAGAATTTGGTACAAGTCGAAGTGAGGGATCCTAATGTATGCCTGTCGAAACGCACATGATAATATTACTAGACATTATCCTCGAGTATCTAGGGTCTCTCTGTACAGGGGTTTGTCAGAACAATCTGGCATGAGAATACTTTTTTCTAGAAGTAAACCCTGGCCTAATATTTAAAATCACATAGTATTCGCTGCCCAAATAAGATCTCTTTACTATGGCTGACTCCCATTAGCTTTTTACGAGGAATGATGCACCTTTCCGAGTGATGTTACCTCAAGTAATGATACGAAACTGGATACTCCACCAGACTAGATAAATTCTAGTCATAGAATACAGTAAGACCAAGAGACCAAAGCAAAAGATATACTGCAACGTATCAAAATGGTTAATTGGGGAGAGGGAAATTATGTTCTCAATTTCTTTGCTAACTCAATGTTTGAGAGATAAAGAACTTTAATGGAACATTCGAATATCTATGTATCTCATTTAAAGTTCAAGTGTTAGTCTCAAGTAAGGGGCCCCCTTGATTTCTGAGAACTTCAACTGAAGAAAAATAAAACAAAGCAATGACTGTCATAAACGTATATGCGACAGCTTGTTATTTGGACATGCACGCATAATCACAATTTTATAATATTGTAATACGTAGATCTGTATATTTCTACAAATCCTCAGAAAAAATACAACCGGCTATCAGATATTTTCCTACGTTGCTTTTCAGTTAGCAGTAAATGAATTATTATTTTAATTGCAGTAATTTCAATTGAAATTGATAATTTAAAATAAAATTAAATATTGTAAATTTGATTTAACTAGAATAGATTTATAACAGCTATATTTTATGATAATGTATGATAATGTATGATAATATTGATAATAATAAGATAATGGCGTAAACTGATAATGAGAATAGAAATAAACCAAAATATATATCCACATACCTAAATTTATAATTATAAAGATGATTGCTATAGTTAGAGAGGAAATTATATTTAAAGTTATTTCAATATTAAAGTAATTTAATATTGCTGTGAATTAGAAAGCTTATCAAAAAGATGTTTTTATTTAACTAATTGTTTAATTAATTGATTTCAAATAAGGTAAATAAGTTTTTAAGAAAACATTAATACTAATCAAAAAACGGGAGGGAAAGTGTAGACAACTTTTACAATAAAAATGAAATCTTTTTATGGGGTTGAATCTAACAAACTGTAGAAGATTAGAAACTAATTATAAAATTTACTAAGAAAGTAATCTATAAGTTCTGATAAACTATACTAATTAGTAAATTATGGAGAGTATCTAAGATATGTTATTTAAGAGATTGAACAGTGCAGCAAGCAAGCGTAGAAAGCAGTCAAGATATAGGTGGTATAACGGTAGCGGGTTCATAACTAATCAACAATTAATGTAAGAACTTAGTGAAAAACAAGTATCGATTGTAAAAGTCAGTTGTAAGAGCTATTAAAATAAACATGCCAAAGAGAAGGGGAGACTTTAGGCAAAGATTTCATGTGTAAATGCAAACTCTTGAACATTATAGAACTCAGAAGTAGAGATAATAGTTATTAATTTCAGATAAAATCTAGAAGATTTATATGAAGAATTTTATTATACAGGTTTTTCTACAAAAATAGTTTTAGGGGATATTAAATTCAACTAAGTGATTTCAAACTGGTTGTGTTTAATTTTTTTCATATGTTTGCATTATGAAATTAGTTCAATTTTCATATTAATTGTATTTTCATTTTGAAGGAAAGTAATTATCGTAACAGTCTCTGCAATGCAAAAATTACAGAATTTAGAGCCCGGCGTGTAAGATTTCGATTTTTTTAATATAGCCCATTTTATTGAGAAAGGAATGTCCCTATGTGTAAGCTTTCTGATTAAGTTTGTTAGCGAAGACCCCTGTTTATTATCGATGTTTTCATCGTTAAAGGAATTCATGTGGTTAGAAATCCGTATCTTGATTAATGTAGATGCGGCGCCAATATAAGTATGGGATTTGAGATGTGCCTGAAGTCTGTTGCTCTTGTAGAAATATCTATTAAGACTATAAATATTATTTTGCTAATAACATTTCCTCTGATGAGATGAGCCATTGATTGAAAACTATGGATTAAGGAAAAAACTTTTTACATTCCTTATTGAATAAGTTTGTCGCATATTTTGATTTACAAAATTTAATTACAAATGTTCATATATATATATATGTGCGTGTGTGTGTGTGTGTGTGTGTGTGTGTGTGTGTGTGTGTGTGTGTATCCATATATATGTATATCTTTGCAGTAAATGGCTGCTATCAAAAAAAGCATAGATCTCAATTAAAGCACAAGAACAAGATATATATATATGTGTGTGCATATGTACGTACCAATATCTAATATATACGTACCAATATCTAATATATACGTACCAATATCTAATAATATATACGTACCAATATCTAATATATACGTACTATTATCTAATATGTACGTACCAATATCTAATAATATGTACGTACCAATATCTAATATATACGTACCAATATCTAATATGTACGTACCAATATCTAATAATATATACGTACCAATATCTAATATGTACGTGTCAATATCTAATATGTACGTACCAATATCTAATATGTACGTACCAATATCTAATATATACGTACCAATATCTAATAATATATACGTATCAATATCTAATATATACGTACTAATATCTAATATATACGTACCAATATCTAATATGTACGTACCAATATCTAATATGTACGTACCAATATCTAATATATACGTACCAATATCTAATATGTACGTACCAATATCTAATATATACGTACCAATATCTAATATATACGTACCAATATCTAATAATATATACGTACCAATATCTAATATATACGTACTAATACATTCCTTAATTAATAATTTTTCATTATGTATATATAATGCACACACGCAAAAACACACACAAACACACACACATACATATATGTGTGTGGAGGGGTATAATTCGGTTTAATGTTGAAATGACAGAGAAATCTATCTATATTTTTTTCTACTGTAATATACGCTCACACGAATGTTTTTGTTATGCAATATATTTATACACACACACACACACACACACATATATATATATTGATCCATTTACATAATTGTTAAAAACATTTTCTTTCCGTCACAAGTATCAGGTTTACACATTAATTCAGTATACTTACTATCCTTAACTAGTTATAACATATACTGACCCAACAGATCACATATATATATATATATATAACTAGCTCTACCTACGTATTGAGCACTTTTGAAGTAAATACTTAAAGTTTACGCATAAATTTATACTTTCTTATATTAATTTTATGTGAGTAAATGAAGTAGTTATATATATATATATATATATATATATATATATATATATATATTACACTACACACACACATACATGTGTGTGTGCGTGTGTGTGTGTAATATATATATATATAATATATATAATATTTAATATATAATTTATAAGATAATATATGTATAATATATATGATAATATATATAATATATATATATATATATATATATATATATATATATATACAGAAACTTTACTTTCATTTTCTAATATTTTTGAAAACTATGTAAAAAATAATGTATTATTCTCAGTATTCTTAGTAGTATTCTTAGTAGTATTCTTAGTAGTAGTAGTAGTAGTAGTAGTAGTAGTAGTAGTAGTAGTAGTAGTAAGTGAAATGGATTCCGGAATTGCTCAGAAACAACTTGCATGTAAGTTATTCCATTTTATAAATCATCATCATCATCATCAAAACTGGGATTATTATTTATTCCGTTAGTAAAACACGGTATAATTAAGAAAAGTGTCGGCATAAATCCCCCCAAAAGAACTTATCGTAAATTGAACCATGTGTTAAAATAAAGAACGAATGGAAGCCAGCTGCAGCAATGGATGGCCGATAAGTAGAGAGAAATTGATGTCTGCACTAATCCAAAACAACGTATTTGTAAACAGACCGTCTGGTAATGGAAACTTTGTATGATTTCAGAACGAAAAGAAAAGGGGGGGGGGAGAATGCAGTCTCATTTATTGATAGCTGTCTACTAGTCTATTCTCCTTTGTTGTCTATATCTGCCTTCGGGATTTTGATCTACGTTGGTTTATTTGGTTCTCGTGTGTTTGCTCTGAATTATTTTGGTACCTAAATGTAGAGGGGGTACTTACCTGTTCTGTGTCTGTGATATTGTTATTTCTGAAATTAGAAGAGGAGCCAACATTCGCGGGATGACGACCAAGCCCCCCATGTTGGGCACCGAGGGAGCATCTGCCGTTCATGACACCCAGATCTTTCTTCTGGGTCCCACGTTGCATATTATTTATAGGTTGCATGTTTTCATGTGGCAGTGTTTGTGGCAACACAAGCCCAGAATTGTTTTACCTGTCGTTCTGTCACAGGGATAGTGTTTACCACCCTCTCGATGTGAGGTAAGGTGCACTATGACACGTACATAAAGGACATGGACAAACTCATTTCAGGGATATATTAATATCTACTTAATATAAGTTGGTAACTCTACTCACGTCTTAAGAGAAGATTCGACAACAGGTTCCGCTCCCATATTTTGAATAATGAAATATATTCGTGTCTAGAATGCCTTTGAAAGGAATCGTCTAGAATGCCCAAATTAGGTGATGAGGGTGGGAGCTAAAAGGATGAAGGCTTCCTTGTTTTTTTTTTCGGGGGGGGGGTGAAGGTTGGTTTTGTTTTGTTTTGTTTTTCCCTTCCCCATTTATCGTGTTTACGAAAACTAATACCACACATCCAAAAATATATATACCGTCGATATTTGTCGATGCTTGCCACAGCCCAAGCACAGATGACCTATCGGGGTTAGTTAGCACCGCATTTAACAATAAAAACATTTAGATGCAAAGAAATTAATTTTAGTAATGAAATTTAGTCACCTCGTGTCTACGTAGAATTTCTTCGAAAGGAATCGTCGAGAGTGTCCAAGTCACGTGACGTGGGGGGGCACAATTTATTATTATTATTATTATTATTATTATTATTATTATTATTATTATTATTATTATTATTATTGGCTCACAAGGAGTTTTCAGACAGGTCATAAAAGATCTTTCCTTGAAAACAACCTGTGGTGTTTCCTGGAAGCTGAGTGACAACAAGTCTTCCCAGGTTTCCAGTACTCTCCATCTCTTTTGATAACATTTGCAAATAAATTTGCATTATCGCAACAGCTGCTTATCATTGATTTCTCGTTGGCAGCGGCTATTGGTCTTCACTAGAATTTGAGTGGCAATAAGCCTCCCAAGATCCCAACTATTTTCGCACTTATCCAGCGGAGGCCTGGTCAGTTGCTCGTTCTTTCCTTCCTCCTTGAATCTACTTGGTTATTTGGTTTCAGTCTTTGGGGGGGCAGTTATGTGGTAATGGGAGGATATGGTGGGGTTGAGGTTAGAGAACTTATAGATATGCGGCTTCAGTGTTCTTGGTTCCATGTAGTGTTTCATGTTTTGTCTTTGCAGCAGTTTGTCTGGCCCGCGCTTTTTGCTCCTGTGTGTTAGTTTCCACATTCAAGGGTTTTTCTTCATATTTCAGCTGTTTCATTAATAATATATACGTACCAATATCTAATATATACGTACCAATATCTAATAATATATACGTACCAATATCTAATAATATATACGTACCAATATCTAATACATACGTACTAATATCTAATATGTACGTGTCAATATCTAATATGTACGTGTCAATATCTAATATGTACGTGTCAATATCTAATATGTACGTACCAATATCTAATATGTACGTACCAATATCTAATATATACGTACCAATATCTAATAATATATACGTACCAATATCTAATATATACGTACTAATATCTAATATGTACGTGTCAATATCTAATATGTACGTGTCAATATTTAATATGTACGTGTCAATATCTAATATGTACGTGTCAATATCTAATATATACGTACCAATATCTAATATGTACGTACCAATATCTAATATATACGTACCAATATCTAATATATACGTACCAATATCTAATAATATATACGTACCAATATCTAATATATACGTACCAATATCTAATATATACGTACCAATATCTAATATGTACGTACCAATATCTAATATATACGTACCAATATCTAATAATATATACGTACCAATATCTAACATATACGTACCAATATCTAATATATACGTACCAATATCTAATATATACGTACCAATATCTAATAATATATACGTACCAATATCTAATATATACGTACCAATATCTAATATATACGTACCAATATCTAATATGTACGTACCAATATCTAATATATACGTACCAATATCTAATATTTACGTACCAATATCTAATATGTACGTACCAATATCTAATATATACGTACCAATATCTAATAATATATACGTACCAATATCTAATATATACGTACTAATATCTAATATGTACGTGTCAATATCTAATATGTACGTACCAATATCTAATATATACGTGCAAATATCTATAATATACGTACCAATATCTAATATGTACGTACCAATATCTAATAATATATACGTGCCAATATCTAATATATACGTAGCAATATCTAATATATACGTACCAATATCTAATAATATATACGTACCAATATCTAATATCTCTACATGAACAAGCTTAGTAGTCATCACTAAGATCGATTTTTAAGCGGCATGCTAGATTGCAGTAAAAATATTTTAAAATAATTTAAAAGTTTACAGAGATTTTATAATTTTATTTTATAAATTACAGATTTTTTAATTTTATAAATTTAGGTTTATGATTTATAATTTTATAAATTACGGATTTTATAATTACAGATAGAGTGTTAAGCTGTATGCTAGTTTGCAGTAAAAATATTTCAGAATAATTTTTAAATTTACAGAGATTTTATCATTTCTTCAACGTCTGTTTTTATATCAATAATAGTATTACAATATATAGATGTTATCCTGTATATAATATTTTCATTGCAGAAATTCCTCTCTGGGCCAAATTATCGTAGGTTTGCAACAACAGATGCCACATACAAATGTATTGTGTCTAGACTATTAGCCACTACATTATGTAACTTTACAACTTCATTATAGACAGATTCAGGCTTTAAATATAATCTTACAATTCATCATAGGAAAGAAATCATCTATCGCCAATACCATTAGAGGAAGTAGTTCCTATTTTTCTCTATAATTCATAACTGCTCTCATCGCCCCAAGTCTACGCTGCGTAAAATTACACACAGTAGACTTGCATTGCCCGTCACCCTTATTAAATGACTTATAAACTCATAGAAATAACGTTTAATTCCGATTCGCAGATTCATAAAATAATGATTTCTCCCTTCGCTCATTCCACCCTTTCTCATTGGATGTCAGCTGTAATTCTCTTATTCCAGATTTTAAACCTTCAACAAAAACGAACGCTCACAGATTAGACATAACATGGCGTCTGCACGACAAGCGTTATGCCAAATTGTTACACCATATGCATACATGAAAGCAAAATTACTTTTAGCTTGTTTATTTCTTGGGCGCTCGCATATATTTAAACATTCTACTTTTTACTTGTGAGGGTGGAGCAGTTGAGTTTCTTTAGCTGGTAGAACACAAAACAAACAAAACGTACTGCTTTTCTATCTGTCTGTCTGTCTCTCTCTCTCTTTCTCTCTCTCTCTCTCTCTCTCTCACTCTCTCTCTCTCTCTCTCTCGCAACGATAATTGTGTTTTCAAACATTGACCATCACCAAGGAAGAACGTGAAAGAACAACAACATGTTTACGTCATTCACTTTCCCAACCGACTGCCTCGCGTTTCTTTGTGGGTGGTGGGGGTTAATGTTTGCATAGTTAAGTTTACGGGAATCTATTTTCCGGAGGGGAGATGTTTGTTTTGTTTTTTCCACTTTTCGGCTTCTACAACTTTTTGGGTTTTTTGCAGGGGGGTAATTTTTCACAGTAGATTCAACTCCAAAATTTCCTTGAGTATGACGAGTTTTAGAAGTTATTCAGCATACTCATTAAGACAAGATCATTTATATTTCGCGCAGACAGGTAGTTTTCAAGATATAAATACCTCATTCTGCACTGTAATTCCCTTGCGGAGGTTGGGGGTTTATATCTCGCTTTATTTACATTTATATACGTTGTTGGTCCGTTGACGTTCTCGTGTACCACGACTGACAACCTGCAATTGTTTTTGGCCTCACCAAACCTAAATCCAGGTGAAGATGGAATTGTTACTGTTTAAACCAGTCGTACTAACAGGTTGATGTCAAGGGATTGTGTTAAGAATGACCCAAGCTGAACCATGTTCTGTTTCCATGAGAATCGGGAAATTTTACAGCGATAGTAATTGACCAATGTTTGAGGGCCAGAGATGAGGTGGAATTCTTTTATTTGTTTCTAATAAGGGGTGTTTCGCCCAAACCACCTCACTTGCCTTAGTATAAAAGCGGGACTCTGGCAAAAATCAAGAAGAACGAGAGAACGAGCCTGAGGCTCGAAGCATCTAACTGGGACCCACTTCCCGAAAGATACCTAGCAGGTCAGAATATTCCGGCCAAGTAACTAACCCCGTCAAAACTGAATCGCATTTTGTCTGCCAGCGAGAAAGTTTTCTCTCACTAAGATTTTTTGTTAAAAAAGAAAGAGCTTACATAAGTGAAGTTGACAGCCCAACCCGCAACTTAGATGCGACGACGCGAACATTACAGTTTTACTCTATCGTTTTTCTCCCCATTCTTCCTAATAGCGACAGTGACGACTGCTATGAAAATGTCCGCTAGCAAGCTTCCCCCCCCCCCCCGCCGAGAAAGAAAGATACAAATAATGTAGGGATCCTTTGTGCATAACTTCCATTATTATACCCAAATATTTTTTGCTAAATTGGTTGGATGTAAATTTCTTCAAAGTCACAAAAATACATTTACTTTACAAATATTAATCGCTTATCGTGTCGTTGTGATTTGTTTTGGAACGTTTAAAAAGAAAGTTTAATTCACAGCGACAGACCCGAACTGGCCAACCTAGAAGATAAACACTCTTTTGTACTGCAGAGGCACCGCGAGATCTTCATCATCACGAGATGTAACGATCGATAAACTTTTTTTATACATATAGCAGAGACGTGCCGCCGAACCAAGTGAAGATTAATCCATTCTTTTGTACAGCAGTTGGACACTAGACGATGACAAGATGTCACTCGGAATTGGCCCAGTTGTGAACTTTGAATCTTATTATTCTGGGCGACCCGTGGGGGTTTGCCAAGAACTTGTTAACTATATGAGTTCGACCTCTGACACGACCTAAAAGAAGAGGTCGCACCTTGGATATGTTTAAAAACAAAGCGAACTTAAGCTGTGTAATTGTTACGAATGTGAGCCATAGAATTGGTTAAGTTAAATTCCAGTCATGCTATTGATAAAGGTATTAACTCCTCTCAGCTATGAGTGAAAATACAGCTTATGTTTAATATGTCTTTTAAACAGGTATTAAATCTCTTTTTATTGAATAACCTCCAAAATGGTTCATATACTGTAAATTAGATAACACCTACAAAAACAGACGATGAAAAGTGTTATACTATTAGCATTTTTTTTACCTACGAATAATCTTTGTTTCTTCTCGTTCGTATGTACGAAACCATTTCAACTGCACATATTTTTATATTTTTATATCATTAAATTAAGATAGCGGCATTTGTGCATTTTAGAACATTTTTTTTTTTTTTTTCATTTTGGAAGAATTCCAAATGGAGGCAATTCAAGAAGTTCTTATAACTTTTAATAATCAATTTGGAATAGATTTTGTTGTTGTTGTTGTTGTTGTTGTTGTTGTTGTTGTTGTTGTTGTTGTTGTTGTTTTTAAGCCATACATTTTTATATAACAACTACGTTCATTAATTTTAAAATTTTCTATTTGTTAGGTTGTTTATAAAAATGTTTGAAAAAAATATCATAAATTTTTAATAAGAATCGTTTTTTTTAAGTCGTACATTTTCATATTATTACGGCATAATCACGTTGACACACCGATTCCCGTTGAGAGTTACAAAAACCTAACGTCGTCATCTCCCCTAACGGGGATATACATGCGACTGGGGACCGCTTGTGAATTTCATACTCCCATAAAACTTCCTTCTATGGAGGAAGCCAGTTAAACCCGAATAGGGTTAGTGCCGACCGACACACATATTTTCATATTAATACAAACATTCTTGGGGTAAATTATTTCGAAATTCTAATTATTTTTATAAAAGCTAAAATAAATGTCCAGATAACGTTTTATTGCGTGTTATTGTTAATTTAGTGTTTGTTTTGCTTTTACTAATGTTATGTTGGACAAAATTTAAACAACTCTTTGAGTTGTCTCCCCTTGGAATTCTTCAAAACTGAAAAAAAAATGTCACCCAAACCTAAAATGCACAAAATTAGTCTATTCAAATCAATACGAGGGATTTTAAAACTTAATCCAATTTAATCGAACTATAATGAAATAAAGTTTACTTCAAAATTACAGTTCATTTCAATGACGATAGGTGCCAACTATGATCGATATGAAGTAAGGAGAAGACTTAATTGCTAAAATAAGGGTTTCGGAATCGGAGTTCAAGTCTGAATATTGGATGACTTTAAAATAATGTGTCAGACGAAATCAGATATTTTTTTTTATTTTAAGGAGTAGGAGCCTGATTTTATACTTTCCGACTCCACAACCCTGACTACAACTCAATCAACGGTTTATCGATAGGAAAGGGGATTATCCTCCAACGAAGATTGCCCAAGAACAAACTCGTCTGCTCAATGAATTATAGATAGAAAAGGCTGAATAATACCGAATAGTGCAAGGGTAAACGTGAGCAAACTTTGAGACCATTGCCACAAATGGGTGTTAACCAACATTCCTGAGTGCCACTGTGGCCTCGCAGTACAAACTATCGACCATATATCCTGTTTGATCCTCGTTGCACGAACCAAAAAGCTAAAAATAACAAATGACGCTGCTCTTCTATAGAGATGATAAGGAAGGCTTCTAAAGTCAGACAAAGAATATTATTGAACAAACTTTTAGCTTTACAAGGAACTTGACCTAAATCATCTCTTTGAAGAAAAAGATAGTAAAAAAAAAAAAAAGATATTATCATTCAAAGAACATTAGTGAACTGGAGAAAATGGTTGATATGTTATAACACTTTTGATCATTTTTCGAAAAGAGAGATTCCATCATAGAGGCTTACTATCCCAAAACCGCAGAACACGTGTGAATCCTAGTACAAGGTATGCCTGTATTTACGGACCGAACCGCCCACACATCGGTAAACAACTATTTCCTTGAATGGAATTCGATGGAACACGAAAGACAACGTAAACTCCAATATTTCGTAGTGTTTGCTTTTATGATTTCAATAGTATTTGTAGTGTATTAATAAATACAGATATGCGAGACAAGCGAACGCGAAAAAGATAATAGGGTGCGAGTTCATTGTATGAACCGGAAGTCGGTAATTGTACATATTACGAACCGGATTTCCGCTCGAGCTCGACCGGGACCAGAGTTCGCCATCGGAATATGCCGAGCATCGTTGAAAACACTCGAAAACTCGTTCAAATTATTGTTTCGTTTTGTTCTTTGTAATAGTAGTTTCAAGTTAAATTCAATTTGTACGATAGTTTTGTTTATTAAATTGTTAGGTAGAAAGTACAGATTAGTTGCAAAACACCCTTCCCTCCCCATGATTAGAATGGCTTTCTAAATAATAACGTATTTAAGCGCGTTAACATAAACACACAAGTAACCGCCATTGTTGGTCAAGCTATACTGAGTATTTCCGAGAAATCCGGTTCGTAATATACGACAGTAACAACATCCGGTTCGTATAATGCAATAATACTGATAATAGCCTTGTAAAGTTATCCTCTTTCTGTTCCGTTTTTTTTTTTTCGGTTTATTCTTTCTTCTCCTTTCCTTTTCACTTCTTCCTCCTTCTTTGCTGAGTGGAAATGGGATCCACTAAAATCAATTGCTTTCTCCGACGTCTGCACAATCACACTTGACACACGATATCGACGCATTTGCAAATGAAGAATCTTTTATATTTTAACACGCTAGAAGCCTATATCTACCCACCGACGTGCTTCACGCTTTGTATATACGACACAACTGAAACTACAAGTGAATATTATGTTTTTGAATGTTAGAGGTAAGGATTGATCATTTGTATTATTTGAATTGTTTGGACTACGGAAAATATATACATATATTAGTGGACTAGCAAAGTCACAGGTGAGACAACCAAACAAGAAAAAAACCCTAAGCAAAATTCATCCCAAAGCAGTAAAACTGAAGCATACCTGCCAGGACACTATATATACAAATGTAGGAAAATTGGTGCATATTTTATTGGTTTGAAAATATAGATTCTTTTTTTACCAATTGTCATAAAATTTTAACCATAGAATAGTATTATGATCTTCAAAAAGCCTGCAAATTTTCATGTAGTTTTGTCTCATATAACCAAAGATATGAGCATTTCAATATTCAATTCGGCTACGAGTATATATATATATATATATATATATATATATATATATATATATATATATATATATATATATATATATACCCAAAACCTCTGGCCTTGGTGGAGGAAAGACTAAAACTTTCTGCTACGTTTTCAAATGATCTTAAATAACAGCAAGGAGGAATATTTCTTATACGTTATATCTCCTCTCTTTGGAATTTTCCAGGTGAAGGTCGAACGACGATATTACGAATATGCATGCGTAACGTAATAGCAATTGGTTCATGTGGTGATTTTTAGTTTTGTAGCCAACATGTCTCATAGGTCAGGCATTAATTTCAAAGGAAAAAGTAAATCGTCAGCTAAACATTTGGTTTCGATACTCGGTGGTGGCGCACGAGTCATTTTTCTTTCTTTCTTTTTTTTTAATTGTTACTATATAACTAGCGGGACCTGTGGAAATTCCACAGGGGACTCATTCATATATAATATATTAATGTTAGCATTCTGTAGATTTCCAGTGTAAATGGAGACGCTCTGATATTATTGCAGCTTTTTTTGTTAAAACTGCAAAAATATTTATCTAAGCTAGCACAAACGCCCGGCAAAGCCCGGTCGTAAAGTACGCTTAAATATGATATTTTTTATTCCTGCCGATTTGGTATATATTATTATAGAGTTAATATTCTATCGATTATTATATATTATAAAGGTGCGACTTAAAAAAATAAAAAAATATATCCATATGACTTTGGTTCATCAGCTTGAATCGAAACCGAATCCCAAACTTTTTCTATAATATAATGTATGTATGTATGTATGTATGTATGTATGTCTAATACTTTCGATAGAGACACAGATATTCACGAAATCGGTATCGTTTTGAAGATCGACTCTTATCGAAAAATTGGCTAAAAGCATTAATTCCTTCACCCTCAACTGGCCATTTTTCTACAAGGAGTGATCGCTTCTTTTTTTCGCCGATACTTTCGAAAGTCATCCTCTCTTTTCGATTGACTAGTCTTAATTTAAATATTCGTCATTTTCGGTTGGGCGATGGACGCAACAGCACAATCATTAGTGTTTTTTTTTTGTTTTTGTTTTTTGTTTTTGTTTTTTCGCGTTCTTTTCCTCCTTCGCAATACGAGTTCGAGCCTGCCTGCCTGCCTGCCTACTACCACTTTTTTTTTTTGCTCAACACACACCTCCAAACACCCGGGCAACACCGGGCACCCAGGCTAGTCTATAACATAAATCTCGCTTGTCTATTTAAATGTATGTATGTATGTATGTATATATGTATGTCTCGCAAAAACTTTCGACATAGGCGATAATTCTGAAGCACGACATCTCGGGCGACAAATATCGAAAAATTGACCAAAAACATGAATTCCTTTAACTCTAAACTCGGCCGTTTTGTACAAGGAGTGGGCGACTTTTTTTCCGACATTTTAGCAAGTCATCGTCACCGTTGGTTTGACTTCGGTTAATTTCAACACTGTTGACTTCCGGTCGCGTCATGGAGACATCTGCTAAGACGTCAGATTTTCTTTCCCTTTCTTTTCCGCCTTCGCGTCACGGGTTCGAGCCTGCCTGCCTAGTACCACTTTTTTAACACCTCTCTTCACCCTGGCTACCTATTGTTGCTTTGATTCCCTCCCCACGCTACTGCCATATTTTTTAAACCCACTTTCCACATTCACGGGTTCGAGCCTGCCTCTGCCTACTGCTACTTTTTTTTTTTTTTTTTTTTTTGCTCAAGACACACCTCCAAACACCCGAGCAACGCCGGGAACCCAGGCTAGTCCGCTATAATCGAAACCGAAACTAAAATTATGAAGACTTCTTAGTAAAATTATCTTTAAAAAAATTAAATGACTTGAGTGCCATCAGTTATAATCGAAACCGAAACCAAAACTTATGAAGAATTCTTGGTAAAATTATTTATTACAAGAAATGGAAGTACAATTAAACGACCGGGATGTAAGCGTGACACATGCGTTATCATATTAATATATAAATAGGTCCAATATAATATAATAATAAATACGACATCTGCATTATCAAAATATCATATTTAAGCGTATACAGGCTGAAACATTGTGAAAATAACACTCATGATGACAACAGTAGTTTGAATAATAAATGATACGCGTTAAGAGGTACACATTTTATAGCGTAAACAATTTAGAAAATTACAAAATGTACGAGATTTTTTCGCGCTTCTACAGAATTGGGACGAAATTTTCGGAAATCGTAAAACTGAATTTCACATGAAAACAATGATATCTACGTATTCCTCGTAGTCTTTAGATGATTATATCCAAAAATTACGAAAAGCGATAGGGTAAAAAAAAAATTTATTAAAGAAAATAAAAAATAGAATTTGATGAAAACGACAGTAAAACACAGGAGAGTCCAACAGGGAGATAATTTTCCGTTCGAATTAAACAAAGATGGCACCAATTTTTCACCTACTAACACGATTAAAGTTGTTGTTTTTTTTTTTTAATAATTCAGTAATATTCAGGTAATTTTGACTGCATAATTTGGAAACTACCTTTGTAACTTATTATAAATGCCAAAAAAAAATCAGTTTAAACCATTGTTTTTTATCTGGAAACTCCATTTATCAACTACAAAATCTTGTCCCAATAATGCAGAAGCACCAATTTTTTTATTTTATTTATTTCTACATAATCGTTTTGTAAAGTTAAAATAGTAAGCTACGATTTTGTGCGCAATTTTGTCAGAATTTAATTCTTCCATCTACCCTTCTTTCTCTCTTTCTTTTCTTCTTTCTTTAACCCACCCCTCTACGCAAGTAGTTGTAGACTGCTACTGATAGCACGTGACTGTTTCTTTGTTGACGATTGGTCGAGTGATTTTTTGCTCGCCGATTTAAACGAAAATGAAAGTGAAAAAAGACAGTGTGTAGGTAACGCGAGAATAACGTCAAGGGTGTGAGTTCCACATAGAAACGTTGATTTAATTTGAATAAAATAAAATACGCATCAAGTGCGCTTGAAAGCCAAATTACAACGTAATATTAAGAAAATAAATATTTTACTTGTCTCCCTTTAGAATTCTTTAAAAATGAAAACAAAAATAAATGCCATCCCCACCTAAAATGCACAAGTGCCGTTGCACAACCCTTCAAAATTACTCTATTAAAATCTATGAGAAATTTTAAAATGTAATTCAAATTTATCGAATTATACGAAAATAAAGTTTATTTTAAAATGCAGTTCACTTAATGGCGCCAGGCGCCAACTATACAGCATAATCACGTTGACAAGTTAAGTGACATTGAGCTTGGCCATATGGGTTACAATTTGGGGATACTAAGCGCTGTATGTTTTCAAGTAAGCAGATATGTATTATACCGCCCTTGTCTTGCAGACTGATTCTTCGCCGTAATCTAATACTAATAGTATGAATTACTTAACACTCGAAATTGTGACTGTATTGATTCTTCGCCGATTTGATTTACTGTCGCCATCTTTGTTCTACAGAATGTCTTAACACTTAACAATTATCATCAGAAAAATTAAAAGTATCCAATCGCGAATATTCAATGTAGTTGTCCTGGGCAAAAATTGGCAACATCAATCCAACCAGAGAATGCAATTGAATTGTAAAAATTCCAGGTAAAAAGAAAAAATTAGTAGTACTAAACAGGTCAGGATCAGCAGAGTGTAGTTCTTTACTTGTGTCAAGACGAAATGTTATGATTACAGAATTCAAAGAGATTCAGTATATTTTCTAACGAGATTCTGGTATCTGATTGGTTCATTCTTATCCCCCCTTGGTTAGAAATGGAATCGTCCAAATCTTTGAATACCCTAACTTTATGCCAAAAAATATTTCGAGAGAATGGCGCTGAACCAGACGCCCTTGTGAAACACGGCTGCCGCTTTCATATTATCGGCTCTATGATTTGCAACTATGGGTTAGTTCGGTAAAAATCAAAGTTTGTCTTCAAAGCTCTTAATTGTTAGGGCTATGACAACAGCATATTCTTTCCACTGTTTTGACTCTCGAGTATATATCCGACATACGACATAGTTAGACACAGTTAATCAACCGAGAACCACATCACTCTATATAAAAGCATATAAGATATCAACGGATACACACTCGAGAGTCAAAACAATGAAAAGAATATGCTATTGTTCTAGCTCTATTAATTACTTAACGAAAGTAATAGGAACCAAAGTTCATGATCACATCGTGGTCCCTATTAAGTAATACCTACAATCAGCTGGAAACTCTACCAAACACCGTGAAACGAGCCAAAAGACGGACGATGTCCATAAGCTTAACAAATGTGAGTAAATTACTAGCCTTAAGTATGAAGAAAGGCCAGCCCGACCTTCAAAAACAGTATTGATCATCATATCCTTAAATATTGACGGACTATCTCCAACCAAATAAGTACTCGCGAACCCCTGCAGAGTGCATCAGTATGACATTACCTTCCTACAAGAAACTCTCCATGTCCCTGCCCTCATGTAGACTGCATGGCCACCGTCGTAGAAAGATCTCATAAGAAACAAGGAAGGATCATGCTAGCCAAAAATAAGTCAATCATCGAATCAACATCATAAATCGATTAAAATACTAACGGTCGAGCTCAGGGAATCATCAGTTTGATCTATAAACCACTTCCTACATCATTTGCGATGTCAGGTATGTCATCACTATCAGGGAAAAGCAAAGATTGTTATTGGCGACTCTGGTAACCATATCACTCAATGGGGGTGTGCTAAAAATAATGCGCATGAAAATACGGTGGAAGCATGGGCCGATACGGATCAGCTTAATCTGATTCACGATGCACCATAACCAAATTCTTCCAGCAACGGATGACGGAAAGCAGATTACAATCCCGATATTGCGTTTCTCAGTTAGAGCAGAGGGTCTCCAAACTATGGTCCGCGAGCCAGATCCAGCCTGTCAAAAATTCGGTCCACGTAAAAAAAATCAGGGAAAAAAATTTATTGGAAATGAGTGAAATGAGTGTATAATTTTCTTTTTGTTCAGAAAATGATTAAAAGAATGAGGTTTTGGAGAACCAGTTTCACTAAAAAGCAAAGATAATAAGCAAAACAGTATAAAACACGGCCAAGTCATCCCCCCCTCTTTTTTTGCCCGTGTAGCTCTAAAAGATTAGCAATATACACGCACACCCATTGGAAAACTTCAGAGACCCTTGCGTTAGAGCATCGTCGGTCTAAGCAAAAAGTTGGTGTTAAAACCACTACCCCAAACACAACATCACTGCATCCAATCATTACAGCAAGTATTTCAGACAGTTTCGTTCCAAAGGAGATTCAACTTTGAGAAAGCGAAATGGCCTGGCTTTTAAGAAGACCTTTAAATAGAGATTGCCCATATCCAATCGAACCCTATAAACTATGAGAGCTTCATCAAGCTTGTCGCAAAGGAGCAAGGAACAATGTCTCAAGAAGCTGTCGTAACTGGATTCTGTGCTAAAAGAAATAAATTACATAAAAAAATACGAAAGCTAAATAACAACCAATGCGACGTGGATTCGCCGATTCCACTTTCCAAACTGACTCTACTTGTTTTCTTTGCACTTTTTATTTAGTTTTTTATTCCTGTATTTTATCGGATTGGTCGAAAAGAAGAGAGAAGGACAGAGAGAGAAATAAAGAAAAGAGACGGGGATTACAATCTGGTGAAAACAGGAAAAATATTTCATTATCTGTTTTTTTTTTACTCTCATAGTAGTCGTAGTAATCGTCGTCGTCGTCGTCGTCGTCGTCGTCGTAGTAGTAGTAGTAGTAGTAGTAACGACGATGGAAGAATTCATTATACTTACCTACCACAATCAACTCCTTAATCTCCCTCGGCTCATCGAAATGGTTGTTAGAAAGGACTAATAGCAGAAGCTGACTTTGTTGATCTGTCTGCCGCATAAGACACTATAAACCATCGCTTCCCTCTGAGAAAATATTAGAACTGCCAAAAGACTACCAGAACCATCTTAAAAGTCAGAAGCTTTACTTTACTAAACTTTACCCTAAACAACAAAATTAATGGCGCCAACAAAAGAATAGCTTCAATGTAGTATATTGGTTCCATTATTGTACAAGATCTACACCAGGAGTGTGCAGCCCAGCCCACTACAGACCCGTTAATGTGGCCCTCAGATAGTATTTTGGTCTTCATAATTACGTACTTTAATTTTGATGTTTTTTTTTGGGGGGGGGGGGGGTTCGACATCGTAAAACTAGTTTTATTGTTTTTGAATTGATGACACAAAATATCACGGAGTCGGCAAACGTTGTGTGATTTCATTTTAAAACAAGGTGCACAAATATATTTTCAAGTAGGTTTATGTAAAAACTAGACATCGTTACTATGGTATTGTACAAAAATTGAATTATAACACAACACCAATATTTCTTAAACATAAATTTAATTGTATTCAACGGAGTCAGCTCGAAGTCAAATCATAGATGGAAATTTATCAAGTCAACTTAGAGTGGCCACAACATTTGTCAAAATAGACATTGACAAATTATGTAGAAATGCAAAATACCAAGTTTCACATTAAAAAAGGTAATAAAATGTTTGAATATCATGTTTTTATTACTAAATATATTCACAATATTACTGAATGTATTTAATTAATTAACTATAGTTCTCATAAGTCTATATAAAAGTTAATTTTCTTATGGCAACTGGCCTGCATGGGTGTTACGAAGTTCATATGTGGCCCAACGTTAGAAAATACTACACACCCTTGATCTATACTGAGCGGTTTATATATGCTGACGACCTTAGCGTAACATTCCAAGAAAGTACAGTTGAATCAGTAGAAAAAAAAATCAACTCGGCCTCAAATGAACTACTCTTCAACTACCAGAGTAACCACCTGAATTCAAACTTTACACAAAGTCAAGTCTGCTCGTTTCATCTCAAGAACCGAGAGGTCAAAATACCACGCGGCCTAGAAATACAACTTGAGAATCGCACCAACTCTGTCTACTTTGGCCTAACCCTGTATCGAACCAACTCGTTCAAAAGACATGTAAAAAGACAAAATGATGTAAGATTTACTACCTTGACCCTGTGCTACTTTTCTATGGAGCATGCTTGCCCTTTTTGAGAGAGATCAACGCATACAAAAAACTTAGCTGCAGCATTGAGCAACACCTCTCTCTTGGTCATTCGCTGCCTGAAGTCTACTAACCTGAACAACTTGCATATTCTCACTGACATTGCAGATGTGAGATTGGAAATTGCCAGCCGAAACCATAAAACTATCAGTGATGAACCCTATCGCTTTCATGAACGTAAAAATATGTGCAAAAAACGGATTATATCTAAACGGATCATCTACCGTACGTACTGTTATGCTACTTTTACTAAATTCTTATTTATATTTTTGATCAATCGAAAGTACCACCGTATAAATACGGCAGCACTTAGTGCTATATAACTATATAAACAACAAGTGCTTATAGCGATATAAACGACGTGCTATATAGCTATATAAACGACAAGTGCTATATAGCTATATAAACGACAAGTGCTTATAGCTATACAAACAAGTGCTTATAGCTATATAAACGACAAGTGCTTATAGCGATATAAACGACGTGCTATATAGCTATATAAACGACAAGTGCTTATAGCGATATAAACGACGTGCTATATAGCTATATAAACGACAAGTGCTATATAGCTATATAAACGACAAGTGCTATATAGCTATATAAACGACAAGTGCTTATAGCTATACAAACAAGTGCTTATAGCTATATAAACGACACGCCGCAACAATAAATTCGTTCGTCTTCACATCAAAAAAGTCCACAAGACTGTCACACAATGGTTTCTAAAAGATATAAACATTAGGAGATGACGGTGGGCAAGTGGTTAACATCACGAACTGACGGCCTGGGTATTCCAAGTTCGAATCCAGTTCGTTCCATAAAAATCACTTTCACTTAGGATGTTGGCAACTTTCTCGTGATCCCACCTGTAAGTATCTGATGTCTTTCTAGAAAGAATTCTGATCAGAAAAATATCGGGGAAACCCATGCCAACAACAGAATCTTCGGATTCATACGATCATCATGATGATGATGATGATGATGATGATATAAACATTATACCGCTTCTTGTAGTAGCAACTGACTTAATAAAAAGAAGTACAAAGATATAATCCCTAGAAGTGATTAACGACACGAACTGGAAACCTGGGCGTCCCCAGTTCGAATCCAGTTCGTTTCACAAAAAATGTATTGAGATATAGATGGCAGCCATAAAAGATACAACGTATGTCCTTAAAAGAACCCTCGGATACAAATTCAAATCCTAATGAAATCAAGAGTTAGTTCCAAGAGGGAACTCCTTGATCTTTTAAAACTACCTGATGTAAAATAAAGAGAGAGGGCGGAGAAGCTTACGAGAGGCGTGCAATAAGTAATGCTCCTGACCCACTTCTAGTTGTCTGATAGAGCTGAAATTTTGCATGTGCAATGATTTATATCTCTACGGGTTATGTGGCAAATTACAGCTCTGAAGTAATTGTGGTTTCTGTTTTACATGTGTTTGAACTGAGTCAGGTGTAAAATGGAGCCTGTTGAATGTCGAGCAGTGATCCGGGTTTTGTATTTGAAAGTACGCACGCCACAGGAGACTTTTGATGAAATGAAAGAAACTTATGATGATAATGCCCCATCATATGACCTTGTAAAACGCTGGCATCATGAATTCAAACATGGCCGGAAGTCTATGAAAACAGCTCCCAGACCTGGTCGCCCCCCCCCCCTTCTCCCATTGATGAGGCATCTGTCCGTCAAGTTGAGGCTACCATTTTGGAAGATCGGCGCATTACTATTCGCCAAATAGCCCAAGATGTCAAGATTAGTACAGGGTCTGTGGAAACTATCATTCATGACCATTTGCACATGCATAAGGTGTCTACCAGATGGATTCCCAGGTTGCTCACACCATTCCAGAAGCGAGAACGCATCGAGTGCTCGAGGATGAATTTGGAGATGTGCCAAGAAGATGAGTCAAAGTTTTTCAAAAGACTGATTACACAGGATGAAACCTGGGTCCATCACTATGATCCAAAGACCAAAGCTCAGTCAATGCAGTGGAAGCTCACCACCTCCAAAGAAGGCAAGGGTGCAGCCCTCCGCTGGCAAGGTCATATGCACAGTCTTCTGGGACAAGGACGGAGTAGTGATGACAGATTTCCTGGCAAAGGGTACCACAATTACAGGAGCCTATTATGCTTCACTTTTGAGGAAATTAAGGGAAGTTATCAAAATCAAGAGGCGGGGCAAGATCAGCAAAGGTACCTTCCTCCTGCAGGACAACGCTCCGGTCCACAACTCGCATGTCGCCAGATCAGAAGCACGGGCGTGTGGTTATGAAATTCTTCCCCATCCTCCCTACTCTCCTGACCTTGCACCCTTTGACTTTCACCTCTTCCAAGCTATGAAGTTGTTTTTGAAAGGAAAACGTTTCCCAGATGATGCAGCCTTGATTTCTGAAGTCACGTCGTGGTTGGAGGACCAACCTGGGGTGTTCTACAAAAACGGTCTCCAGAGCTGCATCAAACGATGGGAGAAATGCATAACTCTTGGTGGTTCCTATGTAGAGAAAGACTAATAACTGTGCTAAGTTTCGTTGCTCTACTGCTATGGGAAGTGGGTCAGGGGCATTACTTATTGCACGCCCCTCGTATTCCGTATACACTTATTCCTCACTATCCCCCAAAAGGTGCCGCAGCGATTAGCATTTCGCTAGACCTTTGCCACTGTCACAGGCTTCGGATGAACTGCACCAGCATCCTTTTGTCTGCGTTGGTGGAATGAATAAGCGAAAGTTGCCAAAACACGGAAGAACCTGCATAAGTAGAGCTATGCGTAGGACGCCCGGTGTTCCTGTGACGCCGACGTGCAGACTATCGCACACATCCTCGTATACTGTCCCCTAAGCGAGGCATGCTCCGATGTGGACCCGAGAGATACCTCAGACACTGTCCAACGATGAAACTCGAGATGGAGTTTAACGCTATGTAGATGATGATGACCTGTGCCTCAGAGAAATCTAAACAAACTCACAGCGTCAAAAAAAGGACAAAATTTTATTGGTTGTTTGATGTGGATCCGATAATTCTTAGAGACTCGTCAACATGAGCGATTCAGTATTGATAATTGTTCAGAGTAATAACCTCCATTGACGAGACAAATTAATAGACCGTTTAAATGGATTAAAGTATCCACTGAAACGTTTTGTAATAAAAATAAAACATCAGGCGAATATCCTCACCAGCACTCGCGACATTTTACATTCAACAACGCTGACAACGATGTTGCATGTGGATTCATCTGATTCAGAAAGTTGACGAGTAGAAGAAACGATCATACCACATTTTTAACCCGAATTAGAATTAGAATCAAATTCCTGTACATCCGCTATTTCATCATCATCGTCATCATTATTATCGTGATCATCATCATAATCATCATTATCATAGATGTAAGAGTGGATAATTGATTAATGACACGTACTGACAACCTAGGTGTGCCAAGTTCAAATCCAATACGTTCCACAAATGAACTTTCACTTATGAACATTTACAATCTTTACGTGGTCTCTCCCGTAATTATCCAGTGTCTTCCTAGAAAGATTTCTAACTAGAAATATATTGGGGAAAAGCATGCCAACAATAACCACCTGATTCGATACGAAATTAATAAACGATGCCCAACAACAACAATCAGCAGCAGCAGCAGCAGCATCATTAAGTATACGCCACTGACTTTACCAGCGTAAATTCAACAATGCCAAGATTCTACGGTGGAAGGAAGAAAGTTCATGTTACGAGTTTATCCTAGAATTCATCAAGAAAGATTCGAACATCAGGGCCAACATGTTCAGTAGAAGCCATGGACAAAAGCAGAGCAAAACTCCGAATCGCCCTACCCCCACGAAGTTTTATAATTCTAGTTTCTGATATGTATGTTTACATCTCACGGTGGTGTCTCGATAAAATCAGCAGCTTGCAGCTAGTTCACGAGGCATATATACCACAAAATACCTGATAGCGACAGCGGATTACAAATGCACTGTTAACCTATTATTCCAACAGCTATTTCAACCGAAAGCTTAACGGCCCTAGCAATATCGTGACCAGACAGTCGTGTGATGTTATGTGGAGATATGGCGTGGTTGTATGGTGAGTTGATTCTGGGTGCACGTTAAATGAGCACTTCAAAAGCCAGACAATTGTTTTTTTCTTCGGGGATGCCTTCTAGACATCGTTATGTATGTTATTATAGAACTCAAAAAAGCCACCAGAGAGAATGTTAGGAGCATTGCTCAGTCTATGTGTAAGGATACTTTGAACACATTTGTGCTGCGCTTCAAGAAATACGTACGGCTAAATTATGGTCATCTCGAACGCAAGTTCCAAGACGAAGCAAAAGAAGCCAAAGACTTCCCAGATTTGATATTTTAAATACAATAAACCAGGTTTTACCAAAGTTTCGTTTAATTCCTTGGAGAAAAAAATTTAAAATGAGGCCCATCCAAAGCAGATGTACCTTTTGAGGAGTCACACTGTATGTACTTGTATGAAAGAAATTTTTTTGGTTAGCTGATTGGTTGTTTGGTTGTTGTTTGATTGATTGGATTTTTTAGTGTTGTTTTGTTTGTTATTTTTTAGTTATTACGTTATTACTTTCACAGCAGCGGAAAGCGTGAACTAAAACATGAATAGTAACACGTCTCCCTAAACTTACGGTACACCCATTATTATTATTATTATTATTATTATTATTATTATTATTATTATTATTATTATTATTATTATAGATGTTCAAAGGTTTTTGTTCCATGGGGTAAATTTTTAGTCGAATTGACTGACTGGGATGCATCAGTATTTCTAAGAATTATTCAGGTCTTGTTTCGAATCCTGAGTTCGGATAACTGATGAGCCCAAATGAAGACGAAACTCGAGTCTTGGACTTCCGGTTCGTTGACTGTCCTGGCTTTTGTGGGCTACGACGTTGTTTGGCTGTGGAATTTATTATATATAATCTCTCACATTCTGAAAAATCTGAAAATTATATATATATATATATATATATATATATATATATATATATATATATATATATATATATTCCATTATAAATGCTGCTATTCATTTTATTTACGGTATTGATAATTGAAAATATTCAATTTTTTGTACGGAAATGCATTGCTGTGATGCTGGAAGTCCTTATTCTCTTCATCAGATTGATACTCCTGTAGATAAGTGTAGACCTATTTCAAATATAGTTACTTTCACAGCAAGTGTTTCGTCAACTCTACCATTCTTCAGTGTAGATAGATAGATAGATAGTTAGATAGATAGATAGATAGATAGATAGATAGATAGATAGATAGATAGATAGATAGATGAGTGCTGGTTTTAGAAATTTTTTTCTTCTTCTTTTTAGAATTATTTTATTATTTTCTTGCAGTCATTTCGAAAAGGTTTTGCAGTTATTATTGGAAGAAGAAGAAGAAGAAGAAGAAGAAGAAGAAGAAGAAGAAGAAGAAGAAGAAGAAGAAGAAGAAGAAGATACTACAATATGCAGAGTGAGAGTTGGGACAAGAGGAGAAGATGATAAAGGATTCCTATGCGGCTTTAAGTATCCGTTTGATTGATATAAAGAATGGAGGAGAGTTGACGGGCGGTAGGAAAAAACAATGAGGATTTCAGGAGAAAAATGTACTTTTATTTTTGCTAATGGGACTGAGAGATAGGAGAAATGGGGAAGAGAGAAAGAGAAAACAAAACAACATCAGGATAAGATGAGAAAAGGAGAAGGCGGGGGGAAGGAGAGGGGTGGTGTCAGAAATATGCGTAAACAGTGAAAACAATGGAGGAAGAAGATAGAAACAACAAATAGTAAAAAGAAAAAGATAAAGTAAAAAATTAAGGAAAGGAAAATAAATTTAGAAAGAAAGACAGAAAGAAAGAAAGAAGAAAAAAATGAACGGACGTGATAGAAATAAAAAAGGAAGAAAGAAATGAGTTTTATAAGAAAACGGAACAATGGTGAATTTTTTTTTTACTTAAATTGGCACAATTTTTTTTTTTTTTTTTTCAATTAATTTATTTTTTATATTTCTACTTTTTCTTAATTTTTGACTTTCTTTATCTATTCTTTTTTCGGTATAATAGTACTTTCTTTGGGGTGAAAGGAACTAAAATAAAATACAGAAACGACTTCATATTTTCATATATATATATATATATATATATATATATATATATATATATATATATATATATATATATATATATATATATACAGAGATAGAGAGAGAGAAAGAGAGAGAGAGAGAGCATAAATGACAAAAAATTATATTCCAAAATTCATGATGTTGAACATCTTATAATTTATTCCTTTAATTCAGTTGATTTATATAATTCTTGACAGTATCTGTTTCGTAGCGCAAACTCAATCACTTAATTATTATATCAATCAGTGAATCTATTATGCCCTTAACTCATCTGTGCGTGCGTGCGTGAATTTAGGTAAAAATGGCACCGGTAAAAATGGCAAAACTGAACAAATAGGTAAAAATGACACTTGGACAACAGGACCGTTTAAGAAGTACAGGTTACGCTCCCATTCCTATAGTTTAAAATAGGGCTATGCCCCCTCCCTACTTACTACACCATCTTTGTCAGCACCGTTCCGGATAATTATTCCATATGACTATACCCATTACTTTTAGGCACTTTCTCTACATACTTCAAATATTTATCTATTTCCCTCAATTCATCCACTGAAATTTTGGCACTTGACATCCCATATTAAGTCTCCCTCAAACATGTTTTTAATGGTGTTTACTCTTAATAGAAATATTCGACAAAATTAAGATTATCTGCATGTGTTGCTGTCCTTGCCTCAACTCTTAGACTATAGAAATGCAATTAACTTTAGTACGACTTAACCCAAACAAAGAAAACGGAATTAATAATCAACCTAAACTTAAACTTTAATTTTAACTTTTTTTGTTCTCATTGAAATCAATAGTTTTCTCTACTATATTAAAGCACTCTTAACCGTAACTTTTAAATAACTAAATCTAAATTCTGACTAGTTTCAACCTCTCTCAACCACCAAGTGCATTATAAAAAGTTTAAACAGTAAATTATATGCAACGTTATATAACATAAACTTAAAGACTAACTCTGGAATATTTTTATTTGAATCCACTCCAAATGAATAAAAAAAGAAAAACACATATGTATGTGCATGTATATATGCATATGCATATATATGTATATGGGTTACGTTGTGGGGTGGTGTTCATATGTGATTGTGTGATGTGTTACTAGTCTCTATAGAGGCTTCTTCACTATATGAACCCCAAGTTATCGTGTTACAGTCTATTTATGTTCCGTGATCAGTATAAGTGTGTTGCGTGTGTGTGTGTCAGACATAACTTAAACACATGCATATATTTTAACATACTTCATCAACTTTTCAACTGCGTCGTTGGTTTTGTGGTTCACCTTGAATTCATCTGTTCTTGGAGGGAAGCTGGAACCTGTTTGAACGAATGCATTTCACTCCAAGGCGGTGGTTGGTTTTATATAGTTTTTATCCCCTTTCCAGGTGTCGATCGCTAAAGAACGGAAAGTGAATACCTTTGCTTGGATGGTTAATTCTAGGTCTCCATTCTGAGACACGTCAGCTCCCTCCCCGGTGAGGGAGAGAGGACGACCTGTTAAACCGTCTGCCCTGCTGAACGTCCAAATTTCAATTCTTTATGCTCAGCCAACACGTGACAACAACACATCCTTTCAATCAGCTATTTTTAAAGATTCTGATGCAACTTGTCCATTTTATAGTTTTGACAACTTTTATCAAAACATATCTTCACGTCTCATCTTTTGTTTATTTCGCCAGTTAGATATATAGCTAGATCGAGATAGATAGATAGATCGAGATAGATAGATAGATAGATAGATAGATAGATAGATAGATACATACATACATACATACATCGATAGACAGATAAATAACAGATAATTTCTCGTGCTCCACAACCATATAACATACGTGGATACTTTCAGATCAATTATCTAGACTTATTTTATATCTTATTTTATCTTTTGCTGTTTACATCTTATCTTCTATTTTTTTTTAAATCCATTATTCTTTACATTTTGGATTTTTGGATTTTCCTTTAAACACTTCCTTCCCATTATTATTATCATTATTAATCGATATAATTGTTATTAAAAATTATCATTATCAATTATCATAAATAACGCTGTCACCAACCTGTTTATCCCCATTACCTTTTATTTTTAATTATCATTATCACAATTAGAGTAGATGATTATATTAAGTATGTACATTTTGAGGAGGAGGAGGAGGAGGAGGAGGAGATGATGATGATGATGATGATGATGATGATGATGATGATGATGATTATTATTATTATTATTATTATTATTGCTATACAACTTTCAAAGCTTCACGTATTAAATAAGTAAAAAGGCTATGATAAGAAATGGGAATGAGGGTGGGTGAGTGGACGGGGATGGAGGACGAGTAGAAAGGAGAAAGACCTGCCTTAGAATCACCACCAATAAATCATTTATGGTTTTCCCTTTTCATTCCTCCTCTTTCCCTTCTTTCTAATTTTCCTTTCTTTTTTCTTTTCTTCTTCTCTCCCTTGCGTTTTTTCCTTTTCTTCCTTATCTCTTAACCTCTTCACTAGGTGTATCAGAATTTTTGTAGAAATTTTTGACACCCCTAACACGAAACTGCGAATAAAATATAAAAAACTCATAATTTCTCTTTTAAAAGTGGGTTGTTTATTTTCTTTATGAATTATACTTCCAAAATAAACCATTAAAGTTGTAGAAAAAAATACTAGAAATATAATTTTTTTTATTTTTTAAAAAGCAGTAATGAAGTTAATTGAACTTTACGAGTTCAGTATTTTTTCAATTTTTAAACTTTAAAAATCTATCAAAATTTTTCTATTGATTCTATTTTTACGATATTTTCAGGGTCAATGTGAAATTTTATGCTCTTTCCAATAAACCGAATATAATATTTTAGACAAACGTTTTTTTTATTCACGCCCCCCCCCCATTTTAAAATGTCTATTAAAAAGTAAATAATTAATTTACTCACCAAAGTTTTTTTTTTTTTAACCTTGTCTAGGAGCGAGAGACTAGCAGCAGATGCACCAGCCCAAATGTGACAGCAATACTCCATACATGGGCGAATGGTGGCCTTATAGAGGTGCAGGATACTTTCAGGTCAGTAGTTTTCTAGCACGGTAGGGAGAGCCTACCTTTTTTGCAGCGGCCCTGGCAATGTTTTCAATATAATTGTTCCAACTCCTGTTTCCTGTGAACGTTAGGCCAAGCAGTTTGAAAGATGTACTCTCAGACAGGGAGTCACTGGCCATTGCTATTGGTGGCAGAGAAGGTTTCTTGTAATTATTGAAGGAAACCAGTTTAATCTTGGCAGCATTGAATGTGACCATCCATTTTTGTCCCCATTCCACTACAGATTGGAGGTCATCCTCTAGTGTTTTTGCCATTTCTTTAATTATGTGTTCATTTGTTTTCCTGTCATGCCTGTTATAGAGTTTGGTGTCATCAGCATATATACCCATCTCAGAGGCAGTTTTGTCTGGGAGGTCATTAATAAATATTAGGAACAATAAAGGTCCAAGTATAGACCCCTGAGGAACTCCCGCGTTTATATCACACTGTTTAGATGTACGACCGTCGAGGACAACCTGGATTTTTCTCTTATCTAAGAAGGATTTAATTATGTTAAGTATTCTACCAGTGATACCGTATGATTTAATTTTCCTGAGACCCTCATACCATACCCTGTCAAAAGCCTTAGATATATCTAGAGCTACCGCTCTACCCTCCCCCGCTTTGTCCAGTGAATGGTATATACGTTCAGAGATTACAGTGAGGGTGAAGAGAGTCGCCAATCTGATAGGCCCTGAACTGGCATCTAAGTTTCAGCCTCTGTCCCATCGACGAAACGTTGCATCCCTCTGCCTGTTCTACAAGTAGTTTAATAGTGAATGCTCTGACGAACTGCAGACACTTGTGCCCCCGCGACGTAGACACCCTCGACAAACCCGACAGGCAGCTAAATCCCACCGCCCACACAGTAGAGATCTCTAGATGTAGAAGATCTTTCTACTCCAGTAGTTTCTTCCCCAGAACCGCTAGACTCTGGAATTCCATTCCAGGTCCCTGCTTCCCCAACTGTACTGACATGCAGAAGTTCAAGTGTAACGTGAACCGACATTTTGCTGCCCAAATCCCAACATAGTGCCCCAGTAGCTGCTGCCCCTGATAGTAGCCCCCTACACCACAGTGGCAATGTGCCTTGTTTGGGGTGAAAATGTAATAATAATAGTTTTATATATCACAAATTGAAGATAAAAGATCAATAAATAATATATTCCAATTTAAAACAAAAAAAGTAGTGTCTTTTAGAATTTTACCTGTAAAGTTCGAAGTTTAAAACCTTTTTTTTTTTCAAACCACGCTGTTATTGTTTTTTTTTTTGTTTTTTTGTTGTTGTTTTTTTTTTTTTTTTTTTTAATGAAACCTTGGTCCTTGCTCCTTTAATTGAAAAAAAAATTAGGGTTTGAATTACATTTTTCGAGTAGTTATACGCTTGGAAAGACAGGGGGTCGAATTAATTCACGCCCCCCATTTTAAAATGTCTATTAAAAAGTAAATAATTAATTTACTCACCAAAGTTTTATATATCACAAATTGAAGATAAAAGATCAATAAATAATATATTCAAATTTAAAACAAAAAAGTAGTGTTTTTTAGAAATTTACCTGTAAAGTCCGAAGTTTAAAATCTTTTTTTAAATCACGTTGTTGTTGTTGTTGTTGTTGTTGTTGTTGTTGTTGTTTTGTTTTGTTTTTTGTTTTGTTTTTTGTTTTTGTTTTTTTTTTTGTTGTTTTTTTTTAATGAAACCTTGGTCTTTGCTCCTTTAATTGAAAAAAAAATTAGAGTTTGACTAGTTATAAGCTTGGAAAAAACAGGGGGTCGAATTATTCAATATTTTTCACAAAGTTTCTGACACACCTACCTCTTCACTAATCTATTTAGAGATGATAGTGGTAGGCGGAGATATACAAGAGAGAGGGCAACGTCATTTGTACATTTTCTGACCACTTAAAAAGTTATAGTCAAATTAAAAGCATTTTTATAACCGAATAACCCCGATTAAATCTGAAACCCACTTGTAGCACATATATATCAAATTCATATTCCGTTGATTGAACCTACACACACTAGTATATTTAAGATTTAGGGCGGCTATCACACACGCAATACGAATACTATTCTTTCTAATCTTCCATTAATTCCATCTCGATCTTTAATCCCCATCCTTTCCCATTCATTCCTATATATCAACACAGACTCAAATCCGTACTTCTATTGGGTCTTATTTACATACAATCAAATCTTACTTTTCACAAGATTTGACGGAACCTCCTGACATTAACTTTCTGTGACGAGGAAGACCTGATATTTTCATTGCAACCTTTGCTTTCGTATAAGCTATATCGCCTGAGGAGGTTTCTAGTTACTAGTAACTAGCTGTCCGAAACATGCTCATGACTGTGTAGCAGCAACATATTTCGGTATTATTATACAAACACCGTGACAGCGTTAGGGTTAGGGTTAGGATTAGGGTTAGGGTTAGGGTTTAGGGTTAGGTTTAGGGTTAGGGTTAGGGTTAGGTTTAGGGTTAGGGTTAGGGTTAGGGTTAGGGGTTAGGGTTAGGGTTAATTCGCTGTCACGGTGTTTGTATAGTTTTACCCATATTTCTGCAAATAAAGAGTACGTATATATATATATATATATATATATATATATATATATATATATATATATATATATATATATAAACTTATTTCCAAGTAAATACACGTCGGCGCCTCTGTGCAGTATAAAAAGAAAAAGAAGCTAGTACTAATTCTACGCGGCAATCAGTGTGGAGCCAATACTTCCCCTCATCGCATCGTCAAAAAAAATAAAATAATAAAATGTTCAGAGAAGGGCCCTACAACAGAGTCAGTTTAAGAAGGTGTAATTCGATACCTAACAACTAGTCCGCTCTCCGTCTTCTGCCTGTGTGTGCGGGTATATATTGCCAGAGCGAGAGAGCGAGAGAGAGAGAGAGAGAGATGGTGGTGGTGGTGGAAGCAAAGCCCACCCATCCATTTCAAGTCAAACGACAAGCCCTATTTTGATTGACAGATGGAATTCCTTCACACGTCAACAAAAAGGACAGAAATTCTAATCTTTAACGAATTAAAGAGACATTACTTCGCTGCTTCCTTTTCTTCTTGGCTTTTTTATTATTATTATTATCATTATTCTTAAAATAAACTCCAAACTTCAGTCTCCCTTGACTTTCGGCGCGAGTGACACCCCTCCGACGCGTTTGTCTAGTAACCGTCCAATTTTTCTCACCCGGCATTAACACCCCAGAAGAAGAGGTTGAACGACCCGGGTAGTCTCTTGGGTACAGCCCACCCAGGAGCTAGACCTAATCTTCGAAAAACACACGTAGTTGTTGATACATAGAAAAAAACGATGTGACATGAACCTCTCTTTTCAAATCTAGATGTGGTGCAAATTTGAAAGTGTCGAGAAAGTCGAACTTTTGGACGATAAAAAATAGGGTTTTTTTTGTTTTATTTTTTTACACAGGCATCACCACATTATCAAGGCCAAGAGGCCACTCAAGGATAAGGGTTAAAGCGTGTACAGTAGAAATTGGACAATATAGTAATTTGTTTCCCAACTTCTGCTAATTGCCTCAAGCTTTTTTTCTTTGTTTTTTGTTTTGTTTTTTGTTTTGTTTTTCGGGTTTGTATTACTGTACACATAGATTCGAAAAAGTTGTCAAAAAAACAAATATATAACAAGTAAATGTTATCAAAAGCAAGATAAGTTACTTTTCTACCTAACTCAAATTGGATATATTTTTCGTGTTTTTATTCAATGTAACATGTTTATTCAGCTCGAAGAACATGCAGTGTTTACCGATGTAATACGGCGATGTATTGGAAAATTCAAAATGGCGCCCGCCCGACTGTCTCTTTAACACGGTAAGTTTGGGAAAAGATGTTATAAATAATAAACTAGACAAAATACTATTAAAAAATAACCGAATATATGTCAACTTATGTCACGGTAACATATATTGAGCGAATTTCTAACAGTATTTTGTCTAGTTTATTATTTATAATACCTTTTCCCAAACTTACCCTCTCCGAGAGAGAGTCGGGAGCCATTTTGAATTTTCCAATACATCGGTAAACACTGCATGTTTTTCGAGCTGAATAAACATGTTACACTGAATAAAAACACAAAAAATATATCCAGTTAGGTAGAAAAGTAACTTATCTTGCCTTTGATAACATTTATTTGTTATATATTTGTTTTTTGACAACTTTTTCGAATCTATGTGTACAGTAATACAAACCCGTGTTTTTTTAAGCAAAAAAATCAACAGTACTTACTCAATTGTCATGTTGAAAATAGTAATATATCTAAAAATTAGGAAACTTCATAGAATAAGAAAATAATTTAGTCAAAATTAATTTTTACGGAAAGTTGGAGGAAATGGCATTTCCCTCTATGTAAACACTGAAGATTGCGAATACAGGGGAATACTTATCTCCCTTTTCGCCAGTGTAATGGTTGACATACTCTTTTAGTCTTATAACGATAGACTTTTTTTTTTTTTTTTTTTACTAAAATCACAATATCAGTTGTTCTACTGGATTAATGTTCGTAATTTTTGGATATATTACTATTTTCGAAATGACAATTAAATAAGTACTGTTGTTTTTGCTTAAACCCATATATTAAAAAAAGGTTCTTGACCTTCGGACAAAGTGTAGTATCTGTTATTGCTGCAGTTCATTTTTTGGTCTTGATTAATAGATGAGAAGTCTTTCATGACTGATACATTTTTTATTTTTGTTACTAACCAGAGTGCCCCTTTTTGGGGAGCTGGTCCCCCACATTAAAAACCGACCTTGTGTCTAACTCTGCCCTCGTGGGTAGGCAAGTAAACAAAAAAAAATTAATAAAGGAATGAATAAAACCATAAATTTAAAAAAAAATCGATCTGTCGACTATTTTAATAAGCACCGATTTTTTTTTTTTTTTTTCTAACAAAGAAAATCAAATTTTATGGAGAAGCAAGAACTGCATTTGACTCCGCCATATTAAAAATTCATTACTGACTACCCCCACTCCGTTAACAACGTCTCCAGAATTAGAGATCGAAATAACTAAGTACGGACAATAATGGCGGGGAAAAAGGTTCGGGGAGGGCATAGTTTTAAAAGCCGTTTTATCATAATTTTTTTTTTTTTTTTTTTTGTAGATTTCTGAATACTTTTTGATTGCATTTGTAAGATTAAAGCCTAAATTTAATTTCCAAAAGGAAAAAATAGGATTTGTACACATGAAAAAAAAAAGTGATAATGAAAAATGTTTTCACGGCGACATTCGGAAACTGACAAGTTCAGTTAAATTTTGAAGTTAAAATAAATTCATTGTAATTGACAGATAAATAATAGTTTTCTGAGTCTATTTCAAAGATAATTAGTAAAGTCCTAAGATATTGAATTAAATAATTTTTAAAAAAAAAAGCTTAATTAGCCCCCAAAAGCGAGAGATTCAAGCTTCACACAGGCAAAAACAAACGAAGTCATCTAAGCGTGGATTCTACAGAAGCCCAAAATGTCAGAAAGTCAAAAGGCTGTCTGAAAATGACGTCAGGTGGAGGAAGGTAGAAAGTGCTAGTTTTCTTCTTTTTTTTCCTTCAGCCGTGCATTCCTATCGTGAACGTTTATATAATTTTTACCATTTTTTAATTTAATTATTTTTCCGTGCTTCTGCTTTTAAATTAAAAAAGAATATTTTTATTTTTCAAGATTATGTAAAAATTATATTACGCCGAAAGTTCACGTTTATTTAAGCAAGAAAAATATTAGAAAATATTGCAAAACATGTAACCTGAAAAAAATAGAAATATTTTTTGCAATTATAATTTTTTTGTGTGAAAATATTAAATAAACAATGCTTAATTCAATGATAATATCGATAGTTCGGGAAATTAATTTTTACATCAAATTCATTAATACGGACTTTAGGGGCTTTTTGTGGTAATATTCCTGGGAAAATAATTTTTTCTTTATTTTATTGTTACAATTTACGATGTTTTATTTTCATAAAAAAAGCAAAAATAAATTCATTCGGTTTTTTTTTTACTACTGAAAACCATAACTTTTAGTAAAAGTGTTTTTTTGTTTAAACAAAATAATACATTTCCACTAAGATTCAAATAAAAAAATAATGGGTCCGTCATATTCCGTGATCATTATTTGATAAATACTGAAAATTTCATTAAAATTGATTAATTTTCTGATTTTTGGTGAATTTTTAAGTAAAAGTAGGGGTCAAAATGTTTATACATTTTGAGCATCGGCATTCATTTTGCACGGACCTAAAATAAACCTTGTAATGGTTACAATTTGCTATTAATCACTAGAAATCAGGAAAAAAAATGATTTTCTAAAAATAAAAAAAAACACTTGATCAATTTATATGATTTTTGGAATATGATATTTTCGTTCCTGTACATACATTATAAATTTTTTCCTGCATTTTTTTTAATTTTTTTTTTTTTTATTAGGTTGAATGTTATTATTATTTCCCCACTAGGAGTAGTCACACAGGCCATCATCAAATATTTCTCTTAAAGAACAACTTGTGGTGTTCTCTGGAGTCTGAGTGACAACGTCTCCCCATATTTCGAGTAGTGGATATTGGGGAGAATTGGTCAGTGGGGAGACTTGGCCACCCCTGTGTTTAATTAAAACCCAAATATGAATTAATTTTTAGCTTTGTTTCTGGAGAGTTCTTCTGTAGAGAGGAATAACTGGCTCACTGTTGATGACTTTCCTTGACACATGGGTGAGAGGGAGCACTAACCCATTCTGGAAGTAATTTTCTCAATTTTTCAGTTTTTCCTTCGAACCTCCGAGCTATGATGACTTTGTCAGTGTTTTGTTATTTTGCATCTGTAACGAGTGTTCATTTAGCCTACCATATTTCTTAAAACGTGGCAGTCATTGTTAATTTTTACTGATTTTTTGTGTTCAGATTTTTCTTTTGGGGAGAGACGGCCACATTGCTTATATTGGTTTTATATCTTCACATTATTGGGTTCTGAATGAATTTGTGATAGTTTTTCATGCATTCCTTTGTATTAGGGTTAGCTCAAGCATCTCTTAGCATAAATTACTTTGTTGCTTAAATTTCTCAAAGCTGGCGGTTCATTTTACTGTACAAACTGTTCAAAACTCATACAGCACAGCATGCATAGATGATGGGAAAGAAGAAAATTGCCATACTTTGTTCTGTTTGCAGATCATCTTTGGAGAATCGGGTTTGTATTACTGTACACATAGATTCGAAAAAGTTGACAAAAAACAAATATATAACAAATAAATGTTATCAAAGGCAGGATAAGTTACTTTTCTACCAAACTGGATATATTTTTCGTGTTTTTATTCAATGTAACATGTTTATTCAGCTCGAAAAACATACAGAGTTTACCGATGTATTGGAAAATTCAAAATGGCGCCCGACTTTCTCTTTAACACAGTAAGTTTGGGAAAAGGTGTTATAAATAATAAACTAGACAAAATACTATTAAAAACCCACCGAATATATGTCAACCTATGTCACGGTAACATATATTGAGCGAGTTTCTAACAACTTTTTCGAATCTATGTGTACAGTGATACAAACCCGGAGAATCAATATTCCACAATGCCTCACCAATACCGTTGGACAACAGACAATAGACTGATTCTAGAGGATAACTTATGGGCAGTAGTGACCAAAATTCTAAATGGAGAAGCTGCAAAAGCTGTATTAAAAGACACAAGAGTCCCCAGAAAAACTCTCCGTCGAAAGACTGCCCTCACGACAGAAAACAATGATGCCAGCATCGCAACAGTCTATTCTAAAGATCTTTTCCAGTGCAGAGGAGAAAGAATTGGAAAACTATCTACAAAAATGTTCCATAATGTTCTATGGACTAACAACGAGGTCAGCAAAAGTACTGTCATATGAAATTGCTGTGGTTAATGGTAAAAAAGTTCCTGCTTTATCGGAAGCATGCAAACAGGCTGGAAAAGAATCGCTTATTGGATTTTTCAGACGACACCTTCAACTTTCAATTCGGAAATCTGGGGTCACTTTTCTTGCCCGTGCAACAGCCTTCAACAAACATAACATCAATCAGCTTTTTTGACTTATTAGAGAAGAAATACAAGAGTCTGAATGTTGAAGGATGATAAATTTTCAATTTGGATGAGACGGGCTCCATGACTGTGCAGAAGTTGGCCAAAGTTATTGCTTTGAAAGGAGTAAAGCCATTCCATCCAGTGCAGCCGCAACCGAGATTGAACTCACCACACGAATTGTAGCGTAATTCAGATCTTGTCGTTAGCTGAATACTTGATGCTTCGCCAGGGCTATCAAGGGTATTTTTTATCGTGACGTCATCACTAGATGGAGCACCTATCATGGCTTTAGAGAGTCCCATCTACCCTCGAGAGAAGGATAGACTGTGCCAGTTTCTCAACCTGATATTTTACCTCATGGTATATACAGCGCCTTGCCTTTCCAAATGGTCACCCATCGGGTGCTGGCCAGGCTCAATGTTGCTTAACTTTGGTGATCTGGTGAGAATAGGTGTGTCAACGTGATTGTGCCATATTAAAGCAGGTCAGTCAAATGACCAGTAAAAAAGGGAGGAGCAAGATAGTGTTCATATTCCTCAGAAAGAAGTTTCAGCAGCATATGATGAAGCTTGAGTTTTGTCACAGACGATGGGTAGATGACATCAGAGAAGTTTTTGTTGGTAATTGAGCATTTTGTGAAGCCTTTTAAGAAAAACCCTGTCGTCTTGATGCTGGATAATCATGAAAGTCACCTGTCATTGCAAGACATACGCAAAAGAAAACCATGTGCACATCATCATCTTCACCCCTCATACCAGCAACAAAATGCAGCCTCTGGATCGCACTGTCTATAGGCCAGTGAAATCTTTTTTCAATTACAGGGCCACTTCATGGATGGTAAGCAAGCCTGGAAAAACCATCACCATCTACAACATCGCTGAGCTGGTCAACTATTGCTTGGACTCTAGGGGTAACCCCAGCAAACATCACCACCAGCTTCAAAGCATCTGGCATCTGTTCCCTGGATAGGTATATCTTTCCTGACTATTTCTTTGCCCCATCCAATGTCACCAATCGTCCTGTTCATGCAGAAACTCTCTCTTCCTCCTCCCAAGAAGGTGTCTCAACTTCACCCAACCATCCCCCGCCCACAAAAGATCAAGCACCTCATTCTCCACAACCTTCCACATCTGAAGTCAGCACCACTTTCTAAGGAGCAGCACCAACATCTATCCAAACTACATCAATTGGAAAAACCCGTGACCCTGTCAAAGAAGCAATGCTACTCTCTTTTGTTTCCCCAGCTCAGTTCAGAGGATTTCTCAAAGCTCCACCAATGGCAAATAGCAAGAGAGGTCAGAAGATAGGCAAGTGCGTGATTGCCGCTTGACCAGAATACCTTAAGAAACTGATTGAAATTTTGGGTCAAAAGTGATGTAAAGCCAAAACAAAAAGGAAAATTAATGCTCAAGCCAACTAACTAAACTGTCCCCATCGAGGAGGATGACAACGATAATATGGACATTGACATTTTGGTTGATGACTACGAAAGTGAAAGTAACAAAGATGAAGATGGAGAACTGATTTTGAGCAGCGTAGATATTGTGAGATCTGGAAATTTCGTGCTGTCAGTATGAAGGCAAAACGTCAGCGGCTTTGTACGTTAGTAAAGTCATTAAGGACATGGACACAGAGAGTAGAATAGAGATTAGATAAGAAGGAGTAGAAAAATCCTTGGAAAGTTCATCACGCCTCAGGTAGAAGACATTGATAGAATGCCACTTAGCATAATCAAAGCCAAGTTGACGTGAACTAAACTGTCTGGAAGAACAGAATGCTCCAAGAACACTTTCTTCTTTCAAGAGTCATTCGAAAACTTGAACATTTGCTAATTAAAACAGATCTGGGTTGCAGATTTCCGACTAGTGTGTGTGTGTGTGTGTGTGTGTGTGTGTGTGTGTGTGTGTGTGTGTGTGTGTGTGTGTGTGTGTGTGTGCATGCATGCGTGTGTGAGTGTGTACGTGTGTGTGTGTGTGTGTGTGTGTGTGTGTGTGTGTGTGTGCTTGTGTGTGGGGGGAGGGGTTCATCATTCATGTGTTGTATTGATTATATGAGCCCAGGGCACATTTCAGAATATTATCAGGTGTTATTATGAAGCAGAAACGATCTAAAGACTAGTACATCTGCTCATTTTGTTGTATTTTGTTATTGAGAGGCAGAAAAGTCTGACTTGTTTTAATGTGATTAACTCTCCTCATCTGTGGCCAAGTCTCCCCACTGAAGTGGCTAAGTCACCCCATACCCTGGCCAACTTTATCCATACATAGTATGTCTAGAATTCTGTTCTCAACCTTTTTAAATACTTATATGAATAAAGCTTGTTCCATATCATGAAAAAATGTGTGTTGTTTATAAGTGCAAAATTTCAGTTTGATACAACCAATCACCTTTCACTATTATTATTATTATTATTATTATTATTATTATTATTATTATTATTTAATCGCGACTTGTGCATTTTAGTTATTATGGACACTTTTTTGTATTTGTTTTTGAAGAACACCACTTGGAACAGGGTAGACAATTCACAATGATTTTGTAGTTTTTCAAAAAATTTAATGGCAAAACATTAATTGTAATGTATTAGATGTTGGTTATCTATCTATTTTCCTTGCTTCAGAGAATGAAATGATTTCTTTTCGTTTTACCATTATAATTTCCTTTCCTTCTTTCCATATACTGCATATCCTTGCATAGGCAGAATGGTCCTCTCTACAGTTTGCACATTTGCATCTGTTTGTGCATTCATTGTGTTATGGTCAGGGGATTTTGAGCATATCTATCATTCGCTGGTCAGTTGTAACATACATCCTCATGATGCCCAAATTTCTGACATGATGTCCAAATAATAGCTAGTAGACGTGAAGTGGAGTATAAGAAGCTTTATTTGATTTGTTTTTTAGGGGAGAAAAGGGGAAATAACTCATTGTTACCCTACACCAGCGATCACCAAACTTCTTTTTACTGCAGGCCGAATGACTGAAACAATGCCGAATGTGGTCTGCATAATCATTTTATTAAATACTTGCAAGCCAGAACGGAAGCTCTGGGAAAAATGATGAAAAACTAATCTGAAAATAAAAAAAGACATTGAATTAGAAACGTAATCAAAATCCTATTCAAACACAAGAAAAGCAGAGGATTTAGGGATCACTGGTGAAGCTAAGGCTCACGAAAGGTAGGGAAGAGCTGGGAGAAATGAAATGCCTAATTTAAAGAATAAACTCCCGCAAAGTCTCTGCAAGCATGAAAATCTCCTAGTATTCTAAAAATAAGATTCAAATTGAAATTTTTATTACCAGGCTTTGTGTTCCATACGTTTTATCAAGCAAATTCAAGTACCGTCAGAGAGCCAAATAAACTGAAGTCGCGAGCTGGATCCAGCTACAGTTTGGTGACCTCTGCCTTACACTGATGATTGGACAGGCATGAAATATTAGTGCCTATAGCCATAAAAGAATAATTATTATTTAATTATAATTATCACTATCAAGCCCTTTAAGGATGGGCATGGTCTGTGGAATTATAATTAAGGCAGTCAACTAATGTCTATGCAATGTTTCCGACTTCCGTTCATGCAAACACTCTAGATTATCATTGTATTCGCCTGATTTAATTCCCTTCATTCACGTGGCAATTGTTTGATGGCTCTGAGGTAAAGGCTCAGTATATGGAACAAAAGGTGGCATTGTGGTTGGGTTCGAATCTCATCACAAGCAGGAATTGTTACCCTACACTGATGAATGCGTAAGCATGAAACACTAGTGTCTGTTGGTATAAACGAATAATTAGTATTTAATTATACATATATATATATATATATATATATATATATATATATATATATATATATATATATATATATAAGAGCAAATAGTTAATAAAACATGTTAAAAAAAACACTTTGAAAAAGAGAAAAGAGTTAAAACATATTTAACTTGAAAAGGAAACACTAAATAAGTGGATAGTCCTTAATCCGCAGAGTTTCGAAGAAACACTTTCCTTCTCATCAGAGGGTAGGAATTAGCAAAATGCAGGATGGGATTTTGCTTGCAAAAGTATTTGATGAAACTGCAAGTAAGTCAAAGATCTTACTGGATAACAAAAAGCGAAGCAGAGGGAATAGGGTGGAGAAAAAAGTTGATTTCACGTGAATGGATAGTCTGGTGAAAGGTAAAGTATCCAATGATGGTAAAATCCAAAAATGTAAATCCAAGGCATTTTATTATATATATATATATATATATATATATATATATATATATATAGAGAGAGAGAGAGAGAGAGAGAGAGAGAGAGAGAGAGAGAGAGAAACACAATGTAAGACTGCAAATTATACTTTACAAGAATTTATTGTTCAACAGGATACTCAAATAAAAAATATTAAAATTTCCTTAATCTGAATGAATGAGTTTCAAAGAAATACATTCTTCTCGTGCAAGGAAAGATATTAGTAAATTAATATTATAGTGAAGCTACGAATTTGCTGGTACTCTCATAAATTGAAACAGCATTTTATGAAAACTAGTCATATTTTTGCATATATGACTAGTTTTAAATTCTTGTAAATATAATCTACAGTTTCTACAGTTTTAAATTGTGTTCTTCTATGGCAAACTATTTCCTATCTTGGTTGTATTGAGCTTTTTTATTTACTTGAGATTACTACATAAATGCCAATATTTATATTCACTTCAAGTTTACAGAAGCTTTTGGCTTGTAAACTTAATTTTTACTTCTTCATTTCATATCCATGATATAAGTTTAAGAAGATAAAGAGTAAATTACATAGGAACTTTATTACATTATGAGGAATACAGAAAGAGCAATAAGGAAGAAACCTCTTTAGGTCATGGCATTTCCAAGTTAAATGTTTCTCATCAGAATAGGCCTTTTCTCCTTATTAAATGATTTGCAACTCTCATTTAGGTAAAAATGAACTTTTGTATAAATAATTAAATTCATTCAAAAAGTATCGCGAATAAAAACAAATAAATAACATCTACACAAAACACGATAGATCCAGCAGTCGTGCCAGATAGCCCAGTGATAAATGTTTAGGCCTCTTACCATGGAGTTCCAATTTCGGATCTCACTAGATTCAGCCACCCCGATGAGTCGTAGACGATGAAACATGTGTTAGTGGATAATTATATTTTAAATTCGATTGTGAGATGATGGGTGTCTCCACAGTAACAATGATTAAACAAGTTCATCTGCAGCATCCATCATCTCACAATCGATCACGTAAGTTAACTTTTCCAGATAGGATACAACAAGATACATTCATCTCCTGGAAGGCTGCAGTGAGTTCTATCTCGACTGATGATGATGATGATGATGATGATGATGATGATGATGATGATGATGATGATGATGATGATGATGATGATGGTGGTGGTGGTGGTGGTGGTGGTGGTGGTGGTGATATTTTAAAAACAATACATATGCCCTTCCCTCCATTTGGGGGTACCAAATTGGTCAAAGGGAAAATTATTCCCAACTCGCATGTAGGTAAAAATGCACTTTCATATAATTAATTGAATTCATTCAAAAAACATCTATCTATCTATCTATCTATCTATATATATATATATATATATATATATATATATATATATATATATATATGTATGTATATATATTTATATATATATATATATATGTATGTATATATATTTATATATATATATATGGCAATTAAGCTACACAGAATATTCCGTGTTTCATTCTCATAAGAATTCGTCAGGCTTAATGAAACGTGGAATATTCTGTGTAGCTTAATTTCCATGTATATTTTCATAACTTACTACCTAGCTCTACCTATGTATTGAGCACTGTTGAAGTTAATACTGAAAAATTTACGCATAAAATTATATCTTTGTATATTAATTTATGTGATTAAATGAAGTAATCATATACATATATATATATATATATATATATATATATATATATATATATATATATATATATATATAAGAGAAAGAAAATTAAAACTGTAAGTTGAACTTTACAATCAAAATTTATTGTTCGACTGAATACTCCAAAAAGCAATTTACAAAGTCCTTATTCCACAGAGTTTCAAAGAATGCTATTCTTATTATTATTCTCATCAGAGTACATAAAGAAATCAGCAAATTATATTTGTAGCAATGCTACAACCACAATTTATTGTAGTTATAAATTGCCAAATAAAATAAAATAAAATAAAAAATTGAAAACATGTTGGATATGTAAATTACTAATATAAAAACAAACCGCACATAATATTTCAGTTAGGACTAAATTTTCTATATATAAATACTGTTATTTATATTAGTTTGATGTTTACCATAGCGTATATCAGGTAAACACTACATCCCTTTGTTTTCATTAATATATATATATATATATATATATATATATATATATATATATATATTATTCATCAAATTGACGCACAGTTTAAATTCAGTGGACATGAATATGCCAAACTAATACCCCGTATAAAGACAATTAAGAAGTTCAGTTGAAAGTACTTTAAAAAAAAGTAGAAAGAAAAAACACTTATGGAATCTACATATGACAAGTGAATATAAATACATGATGGATCATCTGAAAGTCTGAGAAGATCAAATTAATCTGGAAAATCAGAACTTTTAGGGTATCAGAGTCGGAAAAATTAGTGTATAATTTTCGATTCTAAAAACGATTCTTTTATTTATTAAAAAAAAAACTTTAATTTCTATTGCTGGTGCTAATGATAAACTGATAAATATTTGTTTTAAAACTACCAGTAAAACTAAAATCTTTGCATACCATAATAACAACTGTAAGTAAAAATGGAACTAGAACAGTAAAAATGGCACAAATAAAAATAGGGCAGGTAAAAGTATGAGTGAATATATAAAAAAACAAAAATGGCATGTGAAAAATATAGATGAAAATGTCACAATGAGTTCTATCCAGTCATTATTTTCTATCAATTACGAGGAAAACATTGAAGAAAAACAGTTATAAAGATCTATTCATTCTATGCACCCTTGAAAAAAAATACATGCATGCAGTAAACGTGATTTTAGAATAATCCAAAAATAAAATAATAAATAACAATTCTATAAATAGACATTCCGTAATTAAAAGAATCAGAATCAATAATTGTATCGGAATCAAGAATTTAGAACAGAATCAGGGAAAATATTGAAATCGTCCCATCACTAATATATATATATATATATATATATATATATATATATATATATATATATATACATCACACCATACACACATACACAGAAAACATGATAGAATCTAATGTAAAAAGACACCCATATAATCTTAGAAATTTATTTAAAATAAATTTTGTACTGTCTGCAAAGCTACAGCACCTGTTCCATCACTGCAATGATGCATCCCTGTGTTTGTTTTACAAGTACTTCCACAGATTGTGCTATCACAAACTAATTGAACTTGTATGCTAGCAACGTAAATATCCTCAAGCAGCAAAATCCCACCCCTTCACTGTAGATGCCACCAGATGCCATAAAACCTTCTACTCTAATGACTTCTTTCTTCAGACTGCTTGCCTTTAGAATTTCAGAACTGTTCTTAATTTTCCCCGATTCTGCCAAGATGCAGAAATTTAAATGTAATGTGAACGAACATATTGCTGCACAACTCCCCACTTTGAATGCTCCTACAAATATGACCCACTAATCACAGTAACCCATTATATTGCAGTGGTAACATGTTTTGGGGGAGTTGAATAAAAGTAAAAAATAAATAAATTCTTTAATGAAAATATATTACAATAAAACCCTAATACTTATTTACTAAAAGTTAGTTGACATCTCTGCTTACATTTTTTTTTTATACAGAGGCACTTTTAAGCCTACTGAGGATTAATTCACAAACATTGTCCGTCCTGTGGGATTTCTTGCCATGGTTGAAGTAGTAATCTTAAATTTTCTGCAATTGAAGATTTTCTGGTTCATTTTTTTTTTTTTTTTGCAAAATTTTTGGTCTAATATGGCCCAGAGATGTTTGATTGGGTTCATACCTTGTAACTGACTTGGCCAGATAGAGTTCGTTTTATCCCATTCTGATGGAACTAATCTTGTGTGCTTTAATAACATGTTAAAAAGATTTATATTTTACTAGCCTGGGTACCCGGCGTTTCCCGGGTGTTTGGAGGTGTGTGTTGAGCAAAAAAAAAAAAAAAAAAAATGGTAGTAGGCAGACAGGCTTGAACTCATGACGCAAAGGCGGAAGAGAAAATAAAAAAAATCTGACGTCTTACCGATACTCCATGATGCAAGTGGAAGTTCAGAATGTTGAAATTAAGTAAAGTCATTCCAACCGATAGGATGATTTGCAAAAGTGACGATGCAAAAAAACTGACCCTCCCTGTAGAAAACTGCCCAATTGAGGGTAAAGGAATTAATGTTTTTAGCCAATTTTTCGATATTTATCATCCGGAGGGTCGAGCTTCAAAATGATACCAATCTCATGAAAATCTGTCGCCTCTGTCGAAAGTTTTAAGCATACATACATACATACATAATGATTCCAACGTCTTTTCGGACGAGTGCCACTCCTTCAGACACTTAAATGTCCATGAGCCCAAAAATGACTTCCATCACCACAGGACCATTTTTATAGACAAATGTCTGAGGGAGTATCTATACACAGATGATGTTACAGAGTCTTAGCTTTGTACGACAGCTAAGTCTCTCTCTCGGTTCAAAATGTTGAGATCCAGCAACAAGCAAGAGCAAGATAGCCAGCAACAAGTTAAACTGCAGACCAGCTTAATGCGGGTACTGGTCTCCCGCTTTATGGTTTTTTAAATCAGAGATTTGCTTCTCCTAGAAAGGTTGACTTCACCACGGCTTACGGGATCCCTCTCCACCCCAGCACACACATACACACAAACACACGCTAGTTGGCCATTGACCCTGAAAAAGGGTTCATTTGCCCTTTGAAAGGTCTTGTTTTTAATCCTTCAGGGAGACTAGCCGCTCTCCTCACCAAACAAGTCTGGTGGGGGAACCAGTTTAGTCGCCGGTGACCCGACCATGAGGCAGGTAGTACTGGGTTACATGGTACCAGTAGCATATGACATGACCTGACTATACATACATACTAGTGTTGGGATGATTAATCAGAATTGGAATCTGAAAAATCGGAGCTTTTTGGGGTATCAAAATCGATATCGGAATCAGAAAAATTTGCGTCTATTCTCCAATGCCAAAACTGATTCCTTTAATTATCGATTTTATTTTATTTTGTTTTTATAAAACATCTTCCATTGCTTGTAGTAATAATAAAATAATAAATATTTATTGATTTAAACTTCCAGTAAAACTAACATCTGTAGAGCATCCCCTCACAAGTGTGTTTTTATGTTTGAGAAAATATATGACCATTTCAGATGTGTTTTTAAAGTAATCGGGACAAAATAACACTTTTATAGTAAAATATTTAGAGATTTGTAAAGAATCGGAATCGGAATCGGAATCAGTAATTGTATCGGAATCAGGAAAAATATTGGAATCGTCCCATCACTAATACATACATACATTTAAACAGACAGGTGAGATTTATAGTTCTGAATTTTTGAGATGAGGTATGAAATAATACCCTCTATTGTTTCCTGATAATTTAATGGTTTTTATATTTTGCGTGAACTTACTACCAACTAGATCAAAAAAAAAGAAACCTTAGAGCGAAATAATTTTTCAGTATTTACTTCAACAGTGCTCAGTACATAGGTAGAGATAGGTAGTAAGTTATGAAAATATACATGAGCATTAAGCTACACAGAATATTCTGCGTTTCATTAAGCCTGACGAATTCTCACGAAAATGAAACGTGGAATATTCTGTGTAGCTTAATTGCCATATATATATATATATATATATTTTCTCTTCCTGCTGAACAGTGTGCAACCGAGACCACTGAATGGTTCAAAACTGCAATCGAAGCGCATGTTCCCATGCGGAAATTCTATAGCAAGCCCCACTCTCCCCAATGGTTTACTTCGACTTGCGCAACTGCCATTGCTCAAAGGCAGCATGCATTCTGCAGGTTTAACCGACATAAGTCCAGTTCAAACAGACAGAAGTACATAGAAGCTAGAAGTAACGTTAAGAAAGAAATAGCGACAGCTAAGAGGGAATTTACGGAAACCACTAAAAAACGCATCGAAGCACAAAAACTAGGAACTCGTGACTTCTGGAAAATCTACAACAGTGTAGTAAATAATGGGCAATCAACAATTCCCCCACTAACCAACAATCACGAGGTTCTTTGCTCAGCAACCGAGAAGGCTAACATGCTTGCCAGTCGGTTTGCCTCAAACTCCACACTGGACCCTCTAAACCACCCCCTACCTCAATTTCCTATGCGGACAGACGCCACGCTAGACGATCTGAAAATCACCCCTGCTCAGGTGCATGCTATCATAAAAAACCTTGACACTTCCAAAGCATGTGGACCCGACCTCATCCCAGCTGTGCTATTAAAAAAGTGCTCAGCCGAAGTAGCTCCAGTTCTCTCCAAACTCTACAACAAATGCCTTAATGAATCTTGCTTTCCGAGCTGTTGGAAAACTGCTTCTGTAGTACCAGTATTCAAGAATTCTGGCGAAAGAACTGACCCATTAAATTATCGCCCTATTAGCCTCCTCCCACTTTTTGCCAAAATATTTGAGACCTTAATTAACCATGCTCTAGTCCATCACCTTACAGATGCTAAACTTCTGACCGACCATCAATATGGATTTAGACAAGCCCGTTCCACGGCAGACATCCTCACTGTAATCTCTGAACGCATATACCATTCACTGGACAAAGCGGGAGAGGGCAGAGTGGTAGCTCTAGATATATCTAAGGCTTTTGACAGGGCATGGCATGAGGGTCTCCTCAGGAAGATTAGATCTTACGGTATCACTGGTAGAATACTTAACATAATTAAATCCTTCTTAGATAAGAGAAAAATCCAGGTTGTCCTCGATGGTCGTACATCTAAACAATATGATATAAATGCGGGAGTGCCCCAGGGATCTATCCTTGGACCTCTGCTGTTCCTGATATTCATAAATGACCTCCCCGAAAAAATTGCCTCTGAGATGGGTATATATGCTGATGACACCACACTCTATAGCAGGCACGACAGGAAAACAAATAAACATATATCTAAAGTAATGGCAGAAACACTAGAGAATGACCTCCAATCAGCAGTGGAATGGGGACAAAAATGGATGGTAACGTTCAATGCCACCAAGACAAAACTGGTTTCATTCAATAATTACAAGAAACCTTCTCTACCACCTATAGCAATGGCCAACGACTCTTTATCTGAGAGTACGTCTCTCAAGCTCCTTGGCCTAACGTTCACAGGAAACATGAGTTGGAACAATTACATCGAGGGCATTGCCAGGGCCGCTGCAAAAAAGGTGGGCTCTCTCTACCGTGCTAGAAAACTTCTAACACCCAAAAGTATCCTGTTCCTCTATAAGGCCACTATTCGCCCATGTATGGAGTATTGCTGTCATATTTGGGCCGGTGCATCGGCTACTAGTCTCTCGCTCCTTGACAGGATTCAAAAGAGAGTCGCAAATCTGATAGGCCCTAAACTGGCATCTAAACTTCAGCCTCTGTCCCATTGTCGAAACGTTGCATCCCTCTGCCTGTTCTACAAGTATTATAATGGTGAATGCTCTGATGAACTGCAAGCACTTGTGCCCCCACAACGTGAACACCCTCGACAGACCCGACAAGCTGCAAAATCCCACCCCCACACTGTAGAGACCCCTAGATGTAAAAGATCTTTCTACTCCAGTAGTTTCTTCCCCAGAACTGCTAGACTTTGGAATTCCATTCCAGGTCACTGCTTCCCCAACTGTACTGACATGCATAAGTTCAAGTGCAATGTGAACCAACATCTCGCTGCCCTAATCCCTACATAGTACCCCAGTAGATGTTTCCCCTGATAGTAGCCCCCTACACCAAAGTGGCAATGTGCCTTGTTTGGGGTGAAAATGTAATAAAAAAAAATATATATATATATATATATATATATATGCCTTTTGAATGAATTCAATTATTTATACGAAAGTGTATTTTTATCTAAATGCGAGTTGAAAATAATTTTCCCTTTGACCAATTTGGTACCCTCAAATGGGGAGCGTCATATGTATTGTTTTTAAATCATCATCATCATCATCATCATCATCATCATCATCATCATGTTGCGGCCTCAGCCGAGATAGAACTCACTACACCCTTCTAGCATTCCTTATCTGTCATAGCACCCAAAAGATCTTCCTTGGAGATGAATGTTCCTCGTTGTATTATATCTGGAAAAGTTAACTTACGTGAAAAATGTTTCGAATTGTCAGAATCTGCCTTTCCCAAATTGAATGCATTAACCTTCAAAATTTATTGTACATTTTGCAAACTTCTTCCCTTTGATGAGAAGAATTGCATTCTTCGAAACTCCATGGAATAAGAGTTTTCATGTCTATTTGTACTCCTTGTCTAATAATTAAAATTTTGTATACTTCCCTTACAGGTTTATAAAGTTTTTTGAAAATTTGAAAAAATTTTCAATAGATTTTTATCTATTTATTTATTTAGAAGCTTTGATTATTGTTTGTGCGGTCAGGTTTCGATCTTGGCTTGAGGCAGTTGCCTGTTTAAACGCACTAATGAGCTGTGATACAGCGAAACAGTACTGTATGTGGATGACTATATATATATATATATATATATATATATATATATATATATATATATATGAAAAAGAAATATGCTATGTTATCAGAATGGGTATAGAGGAGTAGATATATAGATTGATGCTAAAATACACTTGATGAATTAGAGATAGATAGATAGATAGATAGATGAAATTTAAAAAATGAAGGAAAAAATGGTCTAGAGAAGATTAAAAAATACAGTTTCAAAAATAAACAGAGAGATATGGGAGGGTGAGGGGCTTGTAAGAACAAATTGTCATGGGAGAAGAAAAAGCAAAGATTTGATTCCCACCATTTTATATCCAATTATAATTCAAGTAAATAAAGTATCCGTTAAAAATATAACATAAAAAAATAAAGACTTTAAGATAGAAAAAAAGTATTCTATTAAAAAATATATATAGTTATACCGTTTTTGAGTTTCAGGGAAAAAAAAATAAAATAAAATCTCTGAAGTCACACGCGTATTTCATTTCCTGGATTACAAAGATCATTGTAGAATTTTAATGCAAATTTGCCACACACAGACAAACACAGAATTTGAATTACCTACTAGACACCATGCTAGTGCGTTTTCCTTCTCTCTTTAGAAAGAGCTTGTCAGGAAAACCTGACATGAGGATACGTCATCATACAAGTAAGCCTTGGCCAATTATACAAAATAATATAGTATTCAAAGCCCAAATAAGACCCCAAATAAATATGCCCCATTGTTTATATTAAGATCTCCTAACGCCCCCATAAGCATTAAGGGCATCTTATTATATCTATAGATTCGAGGTTGGGTATAGAATACTAGCGAGAGAACTCAATGTAATTACAGAGCAATATTAGCAAAGTTATATGGTAAAATATCAAATAAAATCTTTTAGACAAGACGAAAGATTAAAACAAGGTATATTTTTAACAAAATAGCAAAAATCTTTTCCTCAAAAAAGAAATAAAGAGCAAGGCTGAGGCAGAGTAGAGGAACTTGGATGTGAACATGTATCCTTTTATTTTTTTTTTTTTTAATGAAATCTAATTGTTTAGTTGTCTGAAGATTGTGTCCTAATGCAGATAAACTAAATAACTACATACAACTGACATGGATTATACACATACACAACTGTATTGTAAATGGAAAGTTTGAATTATCTACTAGACACCATCCTTGTGTATCTTTGGTCTTTCTGTACAAAGAGTTTGTCAGGAAAATCTGACGTGAGGATACTTCATTCTACAAGTAAAAAGTGACCAAATATTCAAAATAATATAGTATTTGAAGTTCAAATAAGATTCCCCCCCCCACCCTGACACAGCTATACACTGACTTATACGAGGAATGGTGCACCTTTTTCTAGTGATATTACCTCAAATAACAGCATTTATCTGGATATTCCACCAGATTAGATGAATTCTTGTTCTGGAATCGAGTAAGATCAAGAAATACGAATAGAAATAAGAAATACGGCATAATCATGTTGACACACTGGTTCCCGCTGGATCACTGAAGTTAAGCAACGTTGAACCTGGTCAGTACTAAATGGGTGACCATTTGGGACTTTCAGGTGCTGTATGTGCTCTCCGCTTATCTTGGCATTGTTTCCAGTCGTCCTGGACTTCTTGCCATTGAACTCAAACAGTGCCGATTCAGAAGAGGTGTGGTTGAAGATTGCGCAACCCTTGCCTCACAATTACACGCACAGCTGCCCCTAAGGGGTATCCTTTGTCTTTCAAAACTGAACGGAAGCATGGAGATGGATGGAAGATCAAGAAATCATAACAAAGATATACAAGAACAGTTAACTGATCAATTAGTATATGTTTCCAGTACATGTTGTACAAACAAACCAACACCCAGACATTGTCTTTTTTTGGTCAGATTTAAACAAGTGTGTTCTCCTAGTGTTGCCTGTCCTGCGAAAAGAAAGTATAGAGGCTGCACATGAATACAAGAATGAGCATTAGTAATCCCTTTGATCTGACTGTGTAGCTAAAGGCCGGTCGTGTCATATGCAGTCAATTGGAGTTAGATATTGTGGTTTTGTGGGGTGCTCTGTGGTTTCTTTCCTTACTAAGATTGGCATACATGGCTTGGCTTTGAGATGTGCTTTGCAGCGTCTGCAGACAATGGTCCAACAAGCATCAAGTTGGATTTGGTTAAAGTCACGAATCCAGTTGATGACATCAAAGTAGAACGTTTTCTGGTCGTCTAACAACAAACGTTTTTTTATCAAGAACATCTGTTGACTATTCAATTCTCTGTAGTAACATTTGTGAAGTGACTCTTGTTGTGAATACTTACAACTGATTGGGACTATCAGTTTTTGGGTTTTTTTTGTTTTTATCCATTACCCTGTCTGATGGCGAATGCTGCTAGTGATGCTAAGGGTAGCAATAATGTCTTAGCCACCGAAACTGTGTTATCTCCCTTGGTTGGCAGCTGATGAGGACAGGGTGAAGCATTCGCACGTTGTATGTAGAAAATGAAAATTCTTGTCCTAGAATCCAATAAAGCAAAGATATCATAACAAAGATATACTGTAACAGTTTACTGATCAATTAGGCAGAGGAAAATTAATCTTCTGCACTTTTTTTTACTAACTCAACATTTAAGAGTTAAAGAAGAATCTTGATTGAGCACTTGGATCTGTATACTCCTCATACAGAAATCAAGTGTTAGCCCTAGCAAGGGACCGGTTCATTTCTGAGAAATTACTGACCAAAGTAAACTCATAAGTGAGAAACATTTTATTTTATCTTAAACATAATAGACTTTACGTTTCTGAATTTTTCAGATGAGGATTTTCCAACTGCTATTCTCATCTCAAGAGTTATTTTCGCAACGTTTTAGTCGATGTAACCTCCAACCTTCTTCGGGTGTATCTTTTCAAACTTGTGAATCTTCACTGAATTTCAAATGGAACTCTTTACTTAATTCACTGGGGTAACATGTTCTTCTTCCATCAGCCATGACTGGTTAGAAGTCCTAAGTAATTTGCAATTGTATTTTTTAGTGTCTCTTGCACTGAAGATTGAACCTACAACTTTCAGAAGAGTGTAATTTTACAACTTACCAAATACTTTATTCCCTATGCCCAAAGTCCATGGTACCCCATATGGATTAAATGAATGGTTCAGTTTGAAATTCTGTGCAGATTCACAGAGTTTGAGAAAAAGATTCCTGAGTTCGACAAGCTATACCTGAAGAAGCTCATCGACTCAAGATGAGAACAGTAGTTTGAAGAATCCATATAATATGAATAATGGCCTTTGTATCATCATCATAATCATCATCATCAGCAGCAGCAGCATGTCTGTAAAACATCTTGATTTTGAGAGATTTATAATTCGGAATGATTAAGAAGGAAAAAAAGAAAAACTATATAAAGGATAGTAGGGTGTTTGAATGATGAAAAATAAAATGAGATTTCATTTCTCTGGTTTCAACTGAACATTGTAGGATCGACATTTTTTGATAGAATCATTTTTACTACCCATAAAGAATATGTTTAGTTTTTATTAAGCAGACGACAGTGTGTGTGTGTGTGTGTGTGTGTGTGTGTGTGTGTGTGTGTGTGTGTGTGTGTGTGTGTGTGTGTGTGTGTGTTTGTTTGTTTGTTTGTTTGTTTTACGCTTTGGAAGTGTGAGTATGCATGAGATGGCATGCCAGCAGACACGAAGCCCACAGGGAGGAGGGGCGATGGATTTCTGCTCAACTGGTTTATTGAAGAAAAATCTGGCTTTTTTTTTAAGGAATCGAAGTAGCTCCCAGAAAGACTATTTCGGATAAAATCAAAAAGTTCTCACATTGGTCCAAAATATAATTATTTGTTTTTATTCAGGATAGTGTATGTGCAGACGATGTGCGTTTACGCATTTTAATTTTGGACCCCAAGGTAAAACATCAACCACTACAGACAATAGTCCGAACGGACTTTTTATCATCATCATCATCATCATCATCTGTAAAGCATGAGAGATTTATAATTCGGAGTGATTAAAAAGGGTAAAAGAAGAAAAAAATATATGGAGGGAAGTGTGGGGGTGTTTGATGATACAACAAAAATAAGATTTCATTCTGCTTGTTTCAACTGAAAATTGTAGGATCGACATTTTTTGATAGAATCATTTTTTACCACCCATGAAGTTTTGTGGTTTTACTTGCAATTTTACAAGTGGAATGCGAACACTCTTGTGAGTTCCAGAGTCGAGATTTTTAGATGAATGGCCAAAGTATAAAGCTTATTATTTTTATTTTTATTTATTTTTTTTTTTATTGAACTATGCTCTACCAAGGTTTTATACTGAGGGTTGTGGGTATTAATTACAAAAAATAAATATCCTCTTCTGATCTGATGAAGTTTTAAGTGGCTTTAATTTTAGATTTTATTAGAAGAAATGAGAAATTTGTAGATTAACACCCTCTGCTTAATCACACATCACTCTACCCCATCCCACCCCCGAAAAAAAATGACATTCTCCTTATTTAAGCGATTACGTGTGAACAACCTGAAAAACTTAGTGGCAATAATAAAAAATAAAATTATTAAGAATTTAGAGTGGGGTATCAGTTTCGCATACAAATTTAATGGGTATACTTTACAATAGTTGGTTGGTTGGTTGTTTTTGTTTTATGGCATATCAACCCTTTTCAGGTTATTTAATGCCGAATCCAGTGATTTTGAAGAACAATTTTTTAATAGAGTATATTTGTTTTGTTTTTTTTAAGTCGGTTTCTGTTTGACCCATAGTTGGGACCCTAACAGGTACTACCAGTCCGAGTCAGAGTGGACCTGGGAGCAATGGCAATTAAAGGGTGGCTACACACTCCCCAAAGCCCGCAAGCTGGGGCCTCACCACTGGATATAGTTTAAGGGCATATCCAGGACCGGCTTTACAATAGGTAATAGAATGAAACAGTGGTCAAAAAACAAATCTCTTCTATTATATAAAAAAGAACAGTGTATGTGTGAATGTGTGAATGTGTGCGTGTGTGTGTGTGTGAGAGAGAGAGAGAGAGAGAGAGAGAGAGAGAGAAATAATTTTTTTTTTAATTTCACACAAATGTATTTTATGTATCTAGCAGTGTTTTTAGATAGGTTTGGAATTGGAATGTTTTTGATAATCAAAAAAGTCCGATGAAAGGAGGAACAGATGATTTTGACTAAAGTTAACACCTTATACAACCTAACATCACAAATGGATTTGAGAAGTTTTATTACTGCACAAGCAGAAAGGCCCGGCATATAAAATCAATAGTTAGTTCTTTGATATGGCAGAGGTGCATTCGAAGTGAATGTTTCTGTTTAGAGCACAATTCAACCATGATACTTGGCTTTTGCATTTTAAAATTCAAGCCTTTATATAAAAATAATTTTATAAAATCAACAATAGGTTCTCAACAGTGCAATGTAAACTACAACATATTGTGGACCTAGTCACTGCAAAGAAGCATCTGAAGCTTCCTCTCAGTGGACCACGGTGGGTCCCCAACTAGAACAGGTAATCAATTTGATTGAATAATGCATGATTTCCCCGATTTCGATGACAATAAAATTATTGAAAGTGTGGAACATTTGTTAATCGTCATTCAATACCGGGTAATGTCGGATCTCCCTGCTATTATATAATAAATATATGTTATCAAATGCAAGATAAGTTATTCTTCTACTTACTTACTGGATAAATGTTTGCGATTTAACATATTTTAAAACATTTATTTACTTTGAAACAAGTAGTGCCGAGTTGCTAAATTAGAACAACCACAGATGGTGAAAATGAGGATGCCATCTTCAGAGTTTCGATAATCGCTCAAAACTCGAAAAATAAACGAAATACTGATAGAAATCTACCCCATAATTGTCACTGTGACATTTATTGAATGGATTTCTATCAGCATTTTGTTTATTTTTCGAGTTTGGAGCGATTGTTGAGATTCAGAAGACAGCTTTCTCATTTTCGCCGTCTTAGCAACTCAATACTATTTGTTTATCAAACTGAATAAACAGTTTAAAATAAGTAAAAATATTGCTCCATGGCCCAATATCGTCTCTCTTTCTGCTGAACAGTGTGCCAATGAGGCAACTGAATAGTGCAAAGCAGATGTTCCCACACGAAAGTATTATAGCAAGCCCCACTCACCCTCATGGTTCACTACAGATTGTGCAGCTGCCATTACACAAAGATAGCATGCATTCTCCAGTTTCATACATCATAAGTCAACTACAAATAAGCAAAACTTTATAAATGTTAAAAATCATTGTAAGAGAGAAATAGCCACATACAAAAGAAGACATGCTGAAATAACGAATGAAACGCATAGAATCGCAGAAGATAACTCATGATTTTTGGAAAATCTATAATAGTGTAGTGAATAAAGAGCACTCAATAATTCTCCCACTATCCAATAACCAGAAGGTCGCATTCATAGCAACCGAGAAGTTGGAACTGCTTGCCCGACGATTTGCCTCCAACACTATCTTAGAGCCAACAAACGACTTTCTCCCAAATTTCCCTATGCGGATTGAAGCCATACTGAAAATCAGTTCTTCTCATGTCCGCAATATCATAAAAAACTTAAGCATCTCCAAGGCATGTGCGTCTGATCTCATCCCTGCTATACTAATTAAGAAATGCTCAGCTGAGCTAGCCTTCGTACTTTCCAAACTCTACAATAAATGCCTTGTTGAATCTTGCTTCCCTAATAGCTGCAAGAATTCTGGTGAAAGAACTGACCCTCTCAATTATCGATCTATCAATCTCCTCCCTGTCTTCACTAAAATCTTTGAGACCTTAATCAATCAAGTACTAGTCCACCACCTTACAAAAGCTAATCTTCTCTCTGACAAATAATATAAATTTAGGCAATGTCATTCTACCGCAGATATTTTAACAGACATCTTTGAATGCATATATCATGCACAAGATAAGGTGGATGAAGCCAGGGCTGAAGCCCTTAATATATTCAAGGCCTTTGACAAAGTCTGGCACAAAAAGCTACTAATGAAAATTAAATCATACGGTATAACTTAACAAATACTAAATATAACTAGATCCTTCTTAGACAATAGGACCATCCAGGTTGTCATTCATGGACGTATATCCAAGCAGCATAACATTAATGTGGGAGTGCCTCAGGGGTTGATCCTTGGACCACTATTATTCCTGATATTCACTAACAACCTTCCTGATAATATTGTGCCCGAGATGGGTATATTTGCTGATGATACAACATTCTATAACATGTACGAGGGAAGATGGATGTACACAAATCTAAGACAATAGCAAAATCCTTAGAAAATAACCTCCAGACCGTAGTGGAATGGGTCCGTATATGGATGGTAACATTTAATGCTAGTAAAACTAAGGTGCTCTCCTTTAACAATTACAAGAAGCCTCTCCAACCACCGATAGCCATGACAAATAACATCCTATCTACCTCCTTCAAACTACTCGGCTTAACATCCACAGGCAACATGAACTGGAACAAATACATTGAGGACTGCTGCAAAGAAGACAGGTTCCCTCTATCATGCTAGAAGACTACTCATACCTGAGAGCAACTTGTACGTCTACAAGGCTACCATTCGCCCATACATGGAGTATTGTTGCCACATCTGGGCTGGTGCATCTACCGCTAGTCTTCCCCTCTTGGATAGGGTCCAAAAAAGAGTTTTCACTCTAATAGCTCCCACTTTGTCAACTAAGCTCCAATGTTGTCCCTTCGCCACAATGTTGCATCCCTGTGCTTAATAGAATGTGTTCTGATGAACTCGTTGCATTTGTGCTCCCTGGATGTACATATTCCTGACAAACTCGCTTTACAACAAAATCCTACCCCTTCACTGTTGAGGTCTCTAAATTCCAGAAAGCTTTCTACTCTAATAGTTTCTTACCTCAAACAGCTAGACTTTGAAATTCCCTTCCTGCTATCTGTTTTTCTTTTACTCATATGCATAAGTTTAAATGTAATGTAAACCAACATCTGTTAATCTTTCTTAGGCATGGTTCCAAACAGTAGTCCCTTACGTTCAAATGGTGATATGCCTTGTTAGGGGTGAACGCGAGTAAAAAAATAAAAACTTATCCAATTAGGTAGAAGATTAACTTATTTTACCTTTGATAAAATTGGTTATATATTTGTTTTTGTTTTTCTTTAACACTTTTTCGTTCTATTGCCTAGTGTAAAACATACCAAATTTAGCATATAATGATCCCCTATTTCCGAATCATGCTAGTTTTTAAGGCAATTTTTTTTTACCAATAATCCTATGTTTTTGTGGCAAGGTCATAAAACTACAAGTAAACGACTAAAAGAGCACCCCCTCCCCTAGAATTTATCTTTTATTGAGAAAATAATTTTAATTAAATGCCAACACTAGAATAGTCCGGAAATGTTAAATTTATATGCCAAACTTATACCGGACTCTGAAATATAAAATAATTATTTGGGGGGGGGGTATTCTTTTCGCCAATTGTTCAGAGTGTTCACACGTAGAATCCCCTCCCCCTTTTTTTTTTTTTAAAGAGGGATAGCTGTGTTGATGTTAATCTACAGGAGAGTTCTCCAAAGTTTTGGAGCGGGGGGGGGGGTGATATATTGCTGACTTTTTAGAGCTACGCGGGCCAAAATAAATAAATGATCCGGACATGTTTTTATACTGTTTTGCCCATGAGCTGCCCCCCCCCCTTTTTTTTTTTTTTTTTTTTTGCTTCTTCTCTAATCATTTTCTGGACAAAAAGAAAAATCACCACACTATTTTCACACATTTCAATTTTTATTTTTCTGAATATATATATATTACATTTTCAATAAGAGCTCCAGCTCCTCTCCTCAGCTCCGCGTACCGGATTAAAGATTTGGGTGGGCCACTGCTAGATTTGGCCCGCGGGCTTTAGTTTGGAAAATCCTTGATCTACAAT